>NW_020955784.1:442804-489414 GCF_003031625.1 Empidonax traillii
TTTCTTTCTTTCTTTCTTTCTTTCTTTCTTTCTTTCTTTCTTTCTTTCTTTCTTTCTTTCTTTCTTTCTTTCTTTCTTTCTTTCTTTCTTTCTTTCTTTCTTTCTTTCTTTCTTTCTTTCTTTCTTTCTTTCTTTCTTTCTTTCTTTCTTTCTTTCTTTCTTTCTTTCTTTCTTTCTTTCTTTCTTTCTTTCTCTCTCTCTCTCTCTCTCTCTCTCTCCTAGTGTCAAAGATATCATTAATTGGTTTGGATATAAAATGCTTATATGTAACATTTTCTTATGAGAGACTGTCATACAATTAATTTCATTGCCAGCAATTTGAGATATGAATAGATTCAATGTCATTCAAGGATTTTTCCTTTTTCAGAATACAAATCCATTTTTTATGTTTCCTTCAAAATTAGGTGTCTGGAAAAATATGCTTTTTCTGTTGACCATGGAATAGTAGTACTAATGTAATGACTGGTGTATTTTTAAAATGTGCCAATCATTTGACTGCAGTATAAAATTGATTAAAAGTTGCTAACTTCTGAATTTGAATGACTGGTATGAAACTACTAGGCTGATTTAGCAGAGTTGTTCTGGAAAATATGCACTACAAATTGCATAACCCTCCAAAGTACACGAATTTGAGGGGAACATAAGTGGCATGGACTCTGAATGAATGGTGGGAACCTGAGAGGTGAGGCATTTACTTGCACAAGGTTCTGATGTCTTACCATCCTAGATCTCACTGGAGTTGGTTTGGCCATAGACTTTTATTGTCACCATGTGGATACTATGGAAGAAGACAGTAAGCGTGGGGGTTTCTCTAAAACATAAACAATTCAGCAGTGCAGGAAATTTGAACAGAAAAGATCTCTTGTGAGAACTGAGAGGTGCTTGCTGGGACTTGTGAGTCATTCGGGGTGGGACCACAGTGGCTCTTTGTCCAGCACTGCCTTTGCAACACTAATTTTCAGGTGCTTGGGGATCTTTTGGGTCCCCTGGGCAGTGGTACATGCATGCTACCTCTAAAGCTTGGAGAGCCATGTCAAAAGGAAAGAAGGCTAATGCCTCCCACCACACTGTGCACCATCTGTATGGGAGCCACTTGAGGATGAGTCATTTGATTAGCACAGAGCTCTGCTGTACTGATTAAATTAGGTGACCTGTTATACTATTACAATGTATTTGTATGTCTGCTGACCCAGAGGGGCTCAGGTCTCCCAAGCTCAGGAGTTTAAGAACGGGTCATTTGGATCTATCTGCAGTAATCACCCAGGAAAGTTATAACCCCAGAGTCGTGATCAGGAGCTGCCTCAGGGATGCATCACGATAAGCCAACTGTAGAAAAGGGGCTAAACCCCAGCCCTTGAAAACTATGAGCATCTGAAGTGGGGCCACAGGGGAGCAGCTCGCCTTGCTCAGCATTCTCAGCTGTGACTCGTTCCAAATTTAGGCCTCTAAACTGGGTATCAGTTTCTTATAAGAATGAGACTGTAAAAACTGCCACACTGGATCAACCAGAGTCTCGGCCGGTCCAGTGTCCTGTCTCAGGCTGTGGCAGAGAGCTGACACCTAGAGAACACTGTGAGAAAGGGGCCAACATTATGAATTGAACTCAGATCTCTTCATTTGCAGGAGAATTACAGTACCTCATCATTAGGCACAGATTATGTCAGTGGGTTTCTCCTAATGAAAGTCTTTCCTGTTGTTTAACTAATTGAATATATTCACTGGGCCAGAGTGGGGGATCTAAATTGTCCTTTTCATTCCCATGTCCTGATCAGCAGCTAGTCCTTAGCTGCTTCTGCATTGCCCTAAATATTAATTATTTACATGGATGTTTTTGTAGATTTTCTATCTATTTTTAAATTAATCCCTCTGTGTTACTTCATACTAACCTAGGTTTGATTGGTATTTTAAGTTTTTCCCCCTAAATGTTCTTATTCATTAGGGGGCTTTCCCCTACTAATGATTCAGTTTTCCCTAGAAAGTTTCAAGAAGCTTTTAATGGTTCTCTGCATTCTGAATAGAATTTAATTGAGTGTTTGAAAATCTTTTACATTTGATGACAAGATCTAACAACTAGCTAACATTTGGTGGCTTTTTTGTGCGCCTTCTTTTGCTGCTCCATGAATATATTACATTCTTTGCATATTTTTCAAAGATATTGTGCCTTTATTTTATTTTAGATTTCATTTTTCAATAATTAAAAAAGAATTAGAAAAGGAAAAAAGTTTGTGCATTGAACCATCACTCATTAGGCTCCCAGAAGTTGTGTGTTTTATAACTTGGTTAGTAAATTTTTGCAGGTGCTGGAAAAGTGCAAACTCAATCTGAACAGAGACAAAATATGAATTCTTACCAGAGGGTTTATTTTATCAATCAGTTGTAGTGAGGGACACAATGTATACAAATTCTTACTCAGAATATGCTTTCTAACTGTGTATTTGTATACTAGCTGTTTCAAAATGGTGACAAATAGCAAAAAAAATGCTAAATATGTTAGAAAGGATGCAGAATTGCAATGTTGCTGACTAACAAATCCTGCAAAAGTTTTTGTGAAGTTTTAGGCTTGTTTTTTTCTCATCCAAGTTTGGATGAGAAAAACAACTACTGAAGTGTGCCACTTTGGTAATTATAAGGGCTGAAACAACCTGATTCTTTAGAATTTAGTCTTTTGATATGATACAGGATGATTGTTATGGAACTGTGTCTTTCATTAGTTTTCATGGAATGAAGTGTATTTTTAAGTTGGAAGGTGCAAATGTATGACAGCCTGTTTTATTTTTATACAATCTCAAAAACTTCATAACATCTTGCTCAAATCAAAATTTTTCCCAGGTAACCATTAAAAACTCGAGTTTCATCTGAGCAAGGCCTAGTTTATTGTAATGTGACAAGTATATAGTCTGCTGACGTAGCTACTTGCAAAATCAAATCCCAAATTCTTGACACTTCACCTCTACTCACATAGCATTCTCCAGGCTTTCATTTTACAAACACATACACACACGCACACTCAGTTTCTACATAAACCATGCCAAAGCCTCCTAATCCTGAATGTTCTAATGGATGTTTGAGGTTCTAGTAAAATGGAGTGAAAGTGTAATGACTAAGAAATAGTTTGTGTACTGTGTAGCAGCCAAGGAGTCCTTAAGCAGACTCGATTTTTTTTTTTCTTTTGTAGCACAAATCCTCTTTGTAAGCCCTTTTTGCTGTTGAATTCTGCCAAGAACAGCTATGGGCCGGTGCAGCCTTAAACCTTGTGTTTATTTATTATTGAGAAACAAAACAAAAATGCCTGCCAATTGCTTCAGATCTGTCTGTGACCATGTGTGCTTCTCAGATGCGATGCTTTGGAACAAGAATGAAGGCTGGTGGAAGACTCTTCACCTGCAGCCTTCTGGCTTGTTTGTGACCATCAGGTCCTGCAGTGGGTCTTGGCTGCTTGTAGGAGAAAGGCAGGTTCCACTGAGTACTGCAGAACAAAACTTGTCATCTTAAAGCTACCTAAAACTCCTTGCTCACTCCTCAAATCCTTCATCCAAGGCCTTTGCATCAGGATTTCTGTGCCAAATGCTTCTCTGACACTGGAAGATTGTGTCATCATTATAACATTCAGTGACTGGGGCTGACATTTCTGATTAGAAAAAAGCTTTATCTGAAGGAAGGTTTAAACCCTTGTCAGTTTGCTTTTTGATGCTTATGGAAGAAGACATCTTTTGAAGCTTATGCTGAAAAACACATCTGAGAAAGAGACATCTGAAAATAGTCTGGTAGCTGGGGCATTCGTCAGCACTGTGGGAAACTTGGGGTAAGCTTCCATCTTGTCTTTCAAAGAGAAGAATATTTAAAAGTAGTTCTATCTCTCTGGTCTTGTTTTTCCACTAGTCATTCCATCCTGATTCAAGGAACCTTCCAGAGAAAAAGTGAATGAAACCAAATGTGTTTTGTTAAAAGGTTTTGTTCAACAAACTGACTTGTTGTAATGTGTAAGAAAATACTTAAATGAAAAAAATTACTGGTCCACTTCAGAACTAAAAAGGGGAAGAGATTTCCTATGTACAATGGCAACACAGTCAGATGAGACATGACTACCTGCAACACACCACAGTGTCTGCCTTCTAATGAAATTAAGGGCAACATTTTAAATTAGTGAAATTTTAACAGCTACTAGCATATTTGGTAATTTTCTATAGGAAACTTTTCTGGACTGCAGAGACAAAATAAGTACTTGGTACAACAACAGGGCTTTTGAGTTGTTTCCAAAAATAACTAGTTTAATTTTCTTAGTTTTCAAACTATTTTTCTCCATGCCAATTCCTGGCTAGTTAACAAACAAGACATAATAGGCAGGGCAGATGCAAAATCGGAGACTGAAACTGTGAGACATATACTGCATGAGGGCACTACTTTTTGGTAAGATACATGTCATTATTTTCTCTTCCTTTAAGAGTCAGAGAATGAGTATTTCAGGGAAGAGGACTGGTCCTGGGGGGCATATCTGCCTTGTCCTTCTCTTGAGTGCCTGAGCTCTGCTGTAATCAAAACCTCAGCTGGATAATGTTAGCAAGACTGAGCTCCTAATCCCTTTTTTTTCCTGAAGAAACAACCATAGTCAGTAGGAACATGAAGTATAATTCTGTGAAGAGTCGAACATAAATAATACAGCAATGCCTTTTTTTGCAAAAAGTAAGACTATTTTGAAAAACCCAAAGCTTTAGTGCAAAGTGTAAATAATTAGAATTCCATTGGATTGCCAATACATTGCTTTTAAAATGTTCTTAATACATGACTTACAGTTTTACTATTTTTTAATTTATTTTTTGTAATTTGAGACTAGATACGAATCTGTGTTATGTAAAGTGATGAAACTGTACAGAAAACATTCATTATGAAGCTTTCAGATTGCATGATGCCTTGTGCAGACAGATAGGAGAGCTTAATTAAAAATGCTTGTGATTTCTTAGTATTGTTCACAGGACATATAATCCCTGGGATAAAGAATACTGACAAAAGTTATTTGCTGACGCATAAGAATGACTTTTATTAAGTTCAAATCTGTTTATTATCTGTAAATCTTCTGACTTGCCAAAACATGGAGTGAAAAATAATACCTGAGTTATAGTTTTTTCTTGTTGAATTTAAATTAAGGATACATATTTGATGTCTGGTTTAGCGATCTCAGATCTTGGAAATTAAAACTATGATATCTTAAGCTAACGAACTGAACTGCTTCCAGTTTTTAAACTTTATATTAATATCCTAATTTATATGATTTGAATTGCAATCTTCATTTCTACCTGAAGGACATTTTTCAGGAGATGAATGAAAAATAAAAGCCATCTCTGCTGGTAGCAAATTATGCATTTATAATATTATTTTCCAGAGTTTTGAAGTTAACTTTAACTCAGAGTTGAGTTTCTTTTTGAAATCATGTACGTTGTTATAACTGGGAGCATGATGATAAATCATCAGTACTGCTCTACTGTTAGGAATGACAGAAATAAGGTGTAATTGACATCCAAGATATACTTCTTCCCTTTTCAAAGCTATGACCAAGTTCAGAAACTCAGAATCACATTCATTTTCACTCAGATCTTGGGTAAAATTTGACATATTTCAAGTAACTTTCAGAAAAAGAAAGGTCCAGAGTGATAAAAAAAAAAAATCATAATTTCTCCTGAAGTCTTGCAGAATTCTCCTCAATCCAGGCATTTTTGGAGCACTGCAGTAAGCAAGCAACGTTATCCCTGAATCTGGCAGCTCTGCTCTCAGGAGGCTGCAGTCATCTGCCACGAAGACAAACGGAGCAAAGGTCCCTTTAAATGGCTACAGAATATTGGGATCTAAAACCTGTAGTTTGAAGAAGAGGGCGTGTGTCCTTAGCTAATAGAAAAAAACAGCACAAGAGAACCTTGACTTATGAACACTCATAATATTATCAAAATGCTAAAGCTCTGGACAGGAGGAGAGCAGGAATACACCTCGTGTGGTGTATGGTAGTGATGTCACGTAGTGCACAACTTGAGAGCAAAGAGTTTTCCCTGGTGACGAGAGTGGTTTAAGAATCTACATGGAATATACTGGAATTACTGTTAGGGTTGACCTTGATTGTAATAAATTTATTTTGTGGTATTATAGGAAATACAGGTTTTGAAATATTTTAAGGTGATAAAAATGTTTATAAAATCTCTGATATTGTAGTTCTGGCAGTAAATTAACTCAACTGCTGCTTTAATCTAAAGCTACGATTATTACATCCATGCCTTCTTCCAAGTGCTTAGAATGAAGATGCAACATGAAAGTACAAATACATAAGAATCAAGTAATGCATCTGTATTCTTTCTCACTACATGCAAAAATGTTTCCCATTGCATTGTCACCTGAATTCTTAGAATGGAAACTTCAGAAGAAAATATTGGTAGGAAGTAAATGACAATGTGTGGATTTTTTTTCATTGATATTACGTCCTCTGCCCTTTTTTATAATACTGGGATCCATTTGGTTAGTTCCTAGCATCCATAGAGATAGTGTTATCTGCACATTTTCGGTGGAAAGCCTTAAGTATTCTTTACAACATTGCTGGGGTTTCGCTTAAACCTGGAAGACTCTTCTTTAGAAGCTTGACATTAGTATCATACTTGGTTGTGAAATGTTATCTCACTTTTCCAGAAGTCCACTTCAGATGTTGTAAACTCTGCCATAACTTAAAGTTAGATTGGAAACTGGAATTGGAAAGAAGAGTAACCAGGAGAAAGCTAAGTGATAAGAATTAGTAAATCATAATACATTTATAAAAGAGAAAGGAGAGAATCACTGGTGAGTAGATGTGTTAACTGGCACTGAAATGTAAGAGTAAGAACATAAGAGTAGAAAGAAGGAAAACCTGATTTTGAAAGTGAAGAATATAGTTTATATCACTTTTCTGGTGGGAATATGAGTTATAGGGCAAAAGCTAGAGCATGACTTAGGTAAAGACGGCCATATGAACAGAATAGTCCCAGTCAGGAAGAGCTGCTTGGCTGGACTCACATGGCAACTTTGATATGTGCCTTGTCATTCCTAGGGACAGAAGCTGGAGAAGTGGGAGTTGTCCTAAATTAAGGCTGGTGTGTGCTAACTATGAATGTTACCTTCACCACAACTAGTCAAATAATGTCATGTGGATGTAGAATATCTGGGGCTATATGGTGAAGAAGTTACAGTTACCCATGGACTGTCAGAATATTTAAGTATAGACAAGGTTACTTAGCTTACTCAGAGCTGCACAGGAGGCCTGAGGCAAAGTATAGATTTCAGTTTGCTGGCTGTCCAGATTTGTTGGCTACAGAGATTATTCTTGTTCTTGGTGCAAAATGTACAGTCTGCTGTTCTCCTACAGTTCTTCTATTCTTTCTCCTACATTCTAAAATATCTGAAGAATGGTACATGACTGTATTTAGCTGGATGATTATGCCAAAGTGGAGAGCTAGGAGTTTTTGTTTTTTGATGAGACAAAGTCAAGTTTGTAAAATGACAATTTTCGCACTAACACTTTTGTAAAAAAAAAATAAAAATAGAATTATTAACTTGAACAAGTGTAGCTATTCTTCCAACAAATAGTCATATGGAAATGACCATGTCATTGTTGAACTTGAGCTGGAAAAGCTGAAGTTAAATGTTTAAAGGCAGCTGCTTTTTAATGATTTGCACAGAGTAGAAAACAAGATTCTGAGTTTATTATTCTGCCCTCCTGTGAACGTGCAGAAGAAGCCAACAGCCATTCAGCTTTACCTTATTGTTTGTTAGTAGTTGAGTGCCAGAATAATTACTCTTTGTAGCCAGCATTCTTCTGGGCCCACACAGACCTACTCAGAAAATAGCTCATTAAAAGGACCTCTGAAAATCGTTGCTGAGAAGGGGAAAATAAGACCTCTTCTTCAGTTCTATCACAGACATTTATTTGCTGATTTTTTAATGTAATTTTTTATTTATCTTCCGACTGTGCTTTACGTACTATAGACAACAGTCTGGAGAAAGAGTCATCTGAATTATCAGCCCACTGAGTTTTATTAACAGAGGACAGGTAAGAATGCTTGTAGATAGGCTTGTATTGATTATTCATTAAATCATTTGCACGGATGACTGTAAAGGGTGGTACAGCTTCTGATGGGAAGCCTATTGCTGATAATACGGGATGACATAATCCATTTCTTAGTGATTAAAATACTAACTGCCTTTTCTTACATATGCTTTGTTCTAAAACTGAAAATTTATCATCTGATATTTCTAAAATACTTTGGTATCCCTAATTACCATTAATGAGAATTCTATTGTCTTCTTCATGGAAAAGAGCTGAATAACATAGGTTAGCTGATATCATAAGACTTGCACTGCTGTCTGCTGGGATGGCAAAGGAAAAATGATAGCAGATTAACTAGAAATCCTCATCTGGTCATATATGAGTGGACAAAGACTAAAGTCTTAATTTGCCTGTCCTGAAGTCTATGAAAGCATAGCTTTGTTTTTTTCAAAATACCCTTTTTTTGATTGATAGAAAAACCTGATAAATCCAGAGGCCAGATGGCTTTTTGAGTCCTGATAATCATATTTGAGAGTATGTCAGGATCACTTAGGGAGGTAAGTCCAGAATGTGAAGGATGTGTTATTATCTGTCACTGGTATGTGGATGGCAGCTCTACGGCCTTTGAAAATTTAAGCTGTACAGCTCTATGTGTTTCTTTATATCCTTTGGATGACTGCTCCAAAGATACAGCTCCTTAGCAAGACAAGTGCTCAGACACAAGATATAGCAATTTGTGAAAGGAGATATCTATTGAAAATGTAACTCTGCAGAGATTTAAATTAAGTAAAACTTTTTAGGATAATTATAATAGAAAGGTCCAAACACAGGAGAGTACTTGATAGAATCTGTGTTACCAAAAGCAAATCACATTAACCTTTCCTTTCACTGTGCCAGATCAATTATTTCTATATGAAAACTTACTTCGCTATTAAACCAAACTTGTCCAAAACATTTTAATTCTCAAAACCCCTTATTTTTACAGTTTTTAAAATAAAAATATTTTTAATAAGCTAAACTGAAAAAGCTATTAAAAAGTTAAATCTACTTTTAAGGTTGTTTAGCTAAGAACATACAGAAGTAATAAAAGAGGAAAATAAGAGGAAAAGGAAATTGTTAGGGAAGCATAAACAGTCAAAATGAGGAGACATATGTGGAGACATATGCATATAGTACCTACAGGACATGGATGAGCATCTCCCTGTGTTTTGGTGTTTGGATGAGAGCAGGTGGAGCTGGTTGGTTTTATCAGGGGCAGGAGGTAAAATGACAGGAGCTGTTAACCTCGGTCATGGGAATGAGCACATTCAAGTTACACAGAGGTAGCTGAAGTCTCTGGGTGGGGAGTGTTTGAAACTATCTTTTATCCTCTCCTGGAAACAGTCATTCTTCTTTGCTGAAAGTGCTGGCAGTGAGAGTGAATTTGAGACTGAACCTGTGGTCATTTGGGTTTGAGGAGAATTTTTTTAGAGTAAGTGTTAAAATACCAGGTGACCAGGGTACATAGGGCCATGGTTGTTCATTTCTTGCTGTCAGATTTGGATGACAGGGATGTTCACACTCTGTGTTGAATTGTTTTGGATAGAGTTATACCTGGGGAAATACAGAGAAAATCTTGTTCTGAAAAAAATGCTGTTGTGTCCACCAAAATACTGCTAAAGTGCTCTTGCTAATGGCAGATTCACTGTGAAGCACTGAGAGCCCTGACATCCAGCATATCCTCGTGAAAATCCATGAGGGATTTCATACACAACTGTTAACCTGGAGATGTTTAAAATGCCTCGTTGCTGAAGTGAGGCTGTACCAGTCTGCCTTCAGTTGCGTCTAAACAAAGCAGTAAGGCATCCTTCGAAAATGAGCAGAAATATTGCACAGCTGGGAAATGCTCAATCTCATCTGCATTCAGATCACTACCAAGCCTCAAGGGTATGGTCAAAGACAAAATACCTTGTGCAACTTATGCAAGCTTGAGAAACACACGTAGAGATACAAAAATTTGTAATTACTTTAATTGAAATATTAGCAGTCTAATCACAGGGTTATAAGGTTTTTAATTCCCTTTTCCCTGACAGGGGGACAGGTCAGAGGAGGCATTCATCATAACAAACATTCATCAGTACACTTTTTACTGTCCAAGATATTTTCATTAATAGAATGAAGCTGTTCTTACTAACAGCAGATAATTATTCACAGGGTGCATCTGATTACTCAAGCAGGTTTCATGTACAATCATGCACTAACTCACAGCTATGCAGCTGAAGCCACAGCTGGCAGGACAACCCTTTGTGCAGAAGCAAAAAGTTCTACTAATATGCCTTTGACTTCTGGATGAGTGGTCTGTGTGTGTAATCCTGGAGTCTTCTTCTGTGTATAGCAGATACAGCCTTCTTGGATGGGGTTCAACTTGTTTGTTGCTGATTCCAGGGTGTCCTGGTGGTCTTGGGCAGATTGGGCTGACTCTTGGTATTCTGAATTTATAATTTCTTGTGTATTCAGCTGGACCACTAATCTACTGAGTTTACCCATTTGGAAAAGATTTTCATGTACTACCTCTCAAACTTACCCTTTCTTCAGTTTGTTTTATCTTAGCATCTCCTCATTGTACTGGTCACACAAATGCACACAAACTCTCTTATACATGGGGCTTGTACGATGATGTAGTCCAGCTACAGTGATATTCACACTTAAAAATGCTCCTATTATTACAGCTCATTTTCCATGATCATACAGTTAAAACCAGCCTAGACAAACTTCTTCATTTCTACCACTTTTTTTATTTTCTATGCATTGTTATGGACGCTGCCAGCATCTCCAGTTGATTGCAGGGAGGTGCACGATGTTGAGAGTGGGGCTTACTGTGCATTTTGAGCCCACTTGAAGTTACTTTTCTATCTTTGCTTACATTTTACTTGTTCCTTCTTCACTGACCAGAAAATTCTGTATCCAAATTCTATGATATTTGAAATGTTTTACATATGCTGGATACTGGTTCTTTCCTTCCTCTGTTGTCCTTAATACCAGGACACAGTTTTGCATTCCTGTAATGAGT
This sequence comes from Empidonax traillii, assembly GCF_003031625.1. Lineage (NCBI taxonomy): Eukaryota > Metazoa > Chordata > Aves > Passeriformes > Tyrannidae > Empidonax > Empidonax traillii. The sequence goes on from NW_020955784.1 coordinate 453,907, forward strand.
GATAACTGATTGTTAATGATTTGTGCTTGTAGCCATAGGACCCCTGTCCCATGCCTGCACTTTCAAGGCTTCTGCTATTATCTTGTGCTTGTACTTCTGGAAGCATCTTTTAAAATCCCTTGTTTTTCTTCAACAGCCTTCAAGCTATGCTAACATGACATGTTTTCTTTATTATTTATTTCCTTTTTCTGGAGTCCATATTTAGTTCATTGTACAAAATTAATGGTCTGTTAGAAGACACATGCAGGGATATGTATAGGCACAGATGTGATTCTGGGCATCACCTGCTTCTGAAATATGTTGCTTGCAACAGCATCACTGGTGTGTTACCAAACTTGCTCTGCAATGCATTTTTATAAAGGGAAACTGCTGAGATGCTCATCTGTGATGGCAGCACCACGTGGGCTTGATTCTCCTGTGGTGGTGAGGGCAGGACTGCCAATCCTCGGTGCTGTGGTGGTGGAACCTCACCACATGCGAGCCTCGGCTCTGTGTGGGGCAGCTGCTCTGGCTGAAATCCCTCTGGTTCTCAACCACTCAGCCACCTCAGGACACCAAAGGGCTAATGGCTGACGTGTGATACTGAAAAACTGAAGTGCCTTGCTAGGATCATCCCACAAGACTGATCTTTCAGCTCTGACAGATGGAAGTAGGGATTTATTTCTGCTCCCAGTGCTCGATTTGAAAACGGCACCTGTTTATTTATGGGTGCAGCATTTGGGAAAAGACAATGAGGGGAATTGATAAGAATGTGCTTCAAAACTTCTGTGAAGATGACAGCAGCATTCTGGGACTCTCTTGCAGGGCTGAAATTGCAAGAAATTCTTAGAGGAAAAAGAATACATAACTTTCAATTTCTCACTGAATAATTGAGATGAAGTTGTTAAAAAATGGACTGGAAAGCGCAGAGATCTGTAGTGCCTTGCTGCTCTTACACTAATGTGACTAAGCAGTCTGCAGGCTTTTTGTTGGGCAGAAGTATCATGACATTGTATAAGCATATATTATGTGTATCAGAGTTTGTAAATGTATTTGTGCGTGTGCTAGTATGGATATTCTACATATGAACTCATAGGTCCTATGACCTTGTAAGGATCCCAGTTTAGGTGCAGATATTTTTGTGTATCTACAGGCATTGGATTGATCTGAAGTCTCCCACTTCTGACCACTAATGTATTTGGTAAGCAGTCCATGTACATGTTAGGCAGCACCACTTCTGGTTTTTTTTATTTTCTTCTGCAGTCAATCTTCAAACTTACTCAGTCTACTTTTGTCAGTCCTTGACTGCCTTCTGTGCAAGACCAGATGGCAATCCTGGCCACACTAGTGCAAAATCAGCAGCAATATTTCAGCATGATTTCTGATTGATCCACACAAAACACACAGGACAGGCAGAAGGAAGTGGTGAGGGAGAAGCTGGGGGCAGTCTGAGTGTGGGACTGTCTAGCTAAGGGTTTGTGTGTAGGTGATGGACTAGAGCAGCTTGAGATGTTACAACAGAGGTGTTTTAGCTTAGAAGATGTTGTTTCTTAGGTTTAGAGGACTGGAACAAATAAGGTTGTTAGTGATCCTAAAATATGATTTAAAGACCTAGGTCACCTTAGGGTCTGTTTTATGGCCATTTACTCAAACTGCATTCAGTTAAGTCAATTAAGCATAACAGGCAAAGCATTTTACTTTTCCTTTGCAAAAGAAGGAAATTAAAGGTTATCTTTGCTTACTTTTTATTGAACTTAGCTGAATACGTGTAGAGCAGTATGAAAGGGCTGTTACAGTTGTATAGAGTCTGCTGGGCTGAAGAGCTAATTAAAATGATATTTGAAAAGAAACACTTCATCTGAATGAGCTCTTGCATTTTGAATAACAGATTAGGATTTTATACTATTATTCATTTGCTCTTTCTAGTGCTTTACACACATTAATTTTCAAAAGATATTTGTCTGCATTTTAGTGTGTGCTGCTGTATTGAAAGAAGAAAAAACTGTTTTACTGAAGGTGATACGATGGGCACGTCACAGGGCTTGGGGAAGCTCCGACCACAGCTGTCATTGGGAACTTTGACACAAACTTCTGCTTGACTGTAATTTCATCCTGGACTTTTGGAACAGATTTAGGTTTTTCCCCTGAAGTTTCACAGATAGAAAGCTGGTGTTCAGATGATCATCTGCTTCTGTTTGTAAAAGGTTTTAGATAAGCCAGAGCTCATATTACACAGTAAACAGCTAATCCATATTAGGTTACTGTGATAGCTATAATAAGCCAGGATATGAAGACAGGCTGAAAATTCTTACATCTCATTAACTGATAATTCCATCTGTAGTAGACTAGACTTTTTCTCTGTGTGAGGAGGGGACAACGTCTCTTTGTGGTTTGACTTTAGTCTGAACATGGAAAAGGAGTTACAGAACCCAGGCTGTGTTTTTGGTGGCCTCTCTCCCTGGCTGGGTGAAAGGCATTAGCTGTGCTCTCTCTCTGTGTTCGAGCTATATTTATCACTCAGGAATTGTGGGCATGTGAATCTGTGCTATGAGCAAAACAGTGCTTCAGTCAATGTGCCTCTGTGTCATGATATACACGCTTACTATTTTGCTACTATTTATGCATATATTTCCTCTTCTGGCCTTTAAACAAATAAATATCTTCAAAAGGAAGTACTTGATGATTAAGAATGAGGTTTTCTCAGGGTATTATTTTATTTTTGAAATGACTTACACGAGCAAATCAGTGGAAGAAGTGGTAATGTGAACCAGCATATTCTTATATTTTAGCAATCTGTATTCCAGAAGGAAATCCTAAGAAGTAATGGGACCTCAATTTAAATTACAAAGTAGGCACTATGCTGAATGCATATAGAGCATGTGATAGATTAAATGGAAGCCTTGGTTTGTGTTCATAAGGTAACCAAGACATTAAAAATGTGCTTTACAAGTAAGGACTCTAGAAGCTGTGGTAATGAAAACAATAATTAATATAATTTAAGTTGCTATCCCTAGGGCAATTGTAAATTGATGGTATAAATTATGCAACAAACCCGCTTGTAAATTGATGACAGAGAAATTCTCGGAAGTCATCTAGAGTAAATTTTTTCTTTTGAAGCTATTTGGCAATGTATTATGCAGCAGCCAATAGCCTCTGATAGATATTCAATGGTTATTTATATTAAACTCCATAATTTATGTTCTTCAAAGAACTAAATAACATGAATGCTACAATTAGAAACAATCAATTATTTCATTGCACATAAAAAGTTGATTATGTAATATAAAACAGAATTCCTTGGTATTGACTTCAATAGATTGAAGTTCAATAGATTGAAGTCAATTCCTTCAATTGACTTCAGCATTTGGTATTTTTCTGTTCCTGTAGTTGCATTGATTCAAGTGAATTCCAGCAGCAGAGAATGTATGGCATTGAATTCATTTTGCTGTTACCACTGATTATGGAAAAAAATGATAAGAAGTTTCATATATACTTATATATATTTTAATTTTAAGCTTGTTTCTCTTGTTTACTTCTGCATGTCAGAGTGTTATTAATAGATGTAATTAAATGCTGGAAGTCCAACCTGTTCATTTCCTTCAGTTCTTCAAAGATAGAAACATCAGCCAGAAAGAGAGAGAGTAAATGAGATGAACGTATGAAAAAAAGTGCAAAAATCCTTTCTGTACCTTAAAAAAAAGTAGTATGCAACATTTCCTTCTGTTTCACATTGTTCAATTAAAACTTAACATTTCAAAGTATTTTTACTTATTTTTTTCAATCTATAAAAGGAAAATAAATACTTAAAAATATTTTTAAGTGAGAAATATTTCTCTTTTGTTTCCTCCAGTGGAAATGTTTGTATTTTCTGGCTAGTCTTGTGATATTTGATTGTTGTCTGGGTTTCTGTGGTGCAGCCTAGATGGAATGACCAGTTTTACCTGCTGGAAGTTCCTGTTTCTTACTTGCTGTGAGTGAAACTAAGAGTAGCACGTTCCTATCACTGCCTCACACAGTATCTGGCAACTTAAAACTTTCTGCAATGCAGTAATTCTATTTGCTCATGTATGCTTTTTAAACTCTAGGAAAATAATATACACTAGGGGAGTATAAGTAATGCTATGCTTTCATGGTATCTTCCACCTGAAAAAATTCTTGCTTCCCCATCTTTGTTTTCCTATCTTAGTTATAGCTTGCAAGCAATTTTGGTGATTCTTTCCATAGTGTCTTTAGGCCAAACACAGCAAGGTATTCTTTGTGTGTTCTTTACTTTTTATACCAAGGAATAAAATTGGAAGTACAAGGTAAGACACAGTACAGAATTAGGTGCTAGCAATATCTCCCCCATTCCTATGCAACAGCCTGGAACCTATAGCTTGATTTTTTGTTTGTATTTCCTTGTTACAAATATGCAGATGAAACATTGTGAGTTTAACAATGTTAGCACATTTGATTGTTATTCTCTGTAAATCTGTTTGCGTTTGGGCTTGCTATTTGCACACTCTTCCTTTTTCTTTTATAAGGAATGTTTTGCATTCTGACACAAGAATACCCAGTGATACAGGACAGCTGCTGTTGAGTGTCAAAACAAGAGCATGACAAGAGGTTGAGGTAGAGGGGAAAAATATTAGTAAAGGCAACCGAGGTACGAGAGTCACCATCTGCATATCCTAATTAAAGACAGAAGATGAAAGCACAGCTGCAGATCTGTAGGAAGGCAAAGGCCACCTCAGGTTGATTTTAGTGTAGACCCAGTTGCTGTGTAAAAGTGTGAATCAGATCAGCTGTACAGAAATCACTAATGCTAATGTGATGGGTGCTTCTGCCTTTGTGCAAGTAATCCTGCTTCTTGAAGGCACCTTTAGGTACAGCAGGTGCTCACATCCCTTGGTGCACTGCAGGGACTGGCAGCTGATGGCTAGTGAGCACACCCTCGAGTACTGATGTTACCCTGACTTTTGACAGGAGCAAGGACTAAGAAGCATAATGAGAGTCATAGCTCTCCCATTTATTTCACTTTAAATAAGCGAGCAAAGAAAAAAAAAAAAAAAAAAAAGACCAAAGCAGTAATCCTGCTTTCCTGCATCATTCAATACAATTTGAGCCTCTCCATATTGGAGTTTATTGAAAAGACAATTAACTGCCATAACTTTTAAATCAGATGATAAAGCAAAGGAAAATCAGTATATTCCATAGTTCTGAATCAGAAAGAAGGATTTTGTACAACAAGTAATGGGAAAGTCAGCATGTCAGGTTCAGTGGTTTGGGATGTGCTTCCCTCCTTTTACCTTGATGAGGCATTTGCAGTTCCTCTTTTTTAGGTCTGGCAAAGCAACTGAGAGTTGTAAATGATGTGGACTTTGTTTCCGTGTCTTGTATCTCCTGTGAAGAAGATGGGAGGGATGAGAGAGCACTGTGATAAAGCTGAACATTTAGGTGAAATTGCCCTCTCTTAGTCTCTCTTGTCTTTGGTGCTTTCAGGCCCTATGTACTCAGACCTAGAGAGAAGGCAAGAGGGGGAGGGAGGAATAAGCAGCCAGACACAAAGTTGGTTGGTATATGTGGCTGAATGGCCCACAGAAAATGGGAGAAGATATTTGAATCAGATTTCATCCCAGATATTTTTCAGAATTAATTGCATTTGCATTAGAAAATGTGAACATGTTTTGCTTTCTTTTTGCAGAGCAAAGGTTTTCCCAATTTGCTTTAAGTTGCAAAGCAAATACACTAGAGCCTATAATCTACCCAGATACAGTGTGTAATTAAATTGTTGTTCTGCTGGAGTTAAATAAAGATAAAAGTAACCTTGAAATGAATTGAGTATTCTTTTCTGATTTTTTTATGGAAAATTGAAAGAATAATAAATTATTGAGCAAATGTTTTCCTGTCTACTGTGCCACACTACTAGAATATATAGGATTTTGATGGGTATAATCAAGGCAGTATTTTGTCTGTTAAAGAAGACTTTAATAAGCAATAAATCCGATTAAAAAACCCCTCTAAAACCAAACAATGACCAATATAGTTAATAATAAGCTTGTGAGTTACGTAGATTATTAATTTCATGTTATTCATGTTATTTCAATTCTGACAAAAATCATCTTTATTGGGATAAAATGGTTGAACTAATTATGTGTTTTGTAGGTCATTTCTCAAGAATCTGGAACCAAGCCATTAACCTTCACATTTGTGCCATCCATTGGACGACTTCCAACTCATTTTGAGGTTGTGGATATCTCTAAGTTCCTTGTGACAATTCCAGAGGAACCAACAGATCTGAGCAAGCAAGAAGTTTTAAATAAGGTAGATTTTTGTTTGCATTAATTTTTCCACTCTTTCAAGAGATACAGAAAAAAATATTTTAAGCATCACTGAACTGAAGCTCTTTCCCTTGAATGGTTTCTTGGCTTATGCTTGGTTTTAATTACCAAGATGTAGAATTATTGTGCAAGAGAAGGCCAGTGTCTGCTCCATAGCTTGTTTTGCCTTTGGCAGAGTTTATATTGGAAGGAAACCCTTGCCCATCTCAATACTGTCCTCTGTCATTCATGCAAGACTATATTCTTGGCAGACAAGGGGGAATTCCTTCCTGATCTTCAAGGCATCAAGGGTGGTGTGAGAAGGGTGTTGTTACACAGGAACTGATCAAGAGTTGCTCACTGGATCCTGATTTCAGCGAGTGCCAGTGCTGTGGCTTCCAGCAGAGGTGCCAATCCCTCTCATACCTGCACTGTAATGCATCAAAGTCAAAGTGATCTTTTTATCTTAGAAAGCTTGTCCCTGTGATTTCCTGCAATGGTGAAGCCAGCAGCACAACATTCCTTGTTCTCCTTCCTTTAGTCAATCCACAGTGTTTGTTATTCCTTTCCTGCCTCACAACACTTAATGGCCTCTTATTTTATTCCATGCTGCTTGAAAGGCTACTGCAACCTTCAGGTTAATATTAAATCTTAGAGCAATTTTGCCCTTGAGTAAAAGCTCCTTTCCTGGGACATTGCTCGGGCTACAGTCCTGGGTGCTCTTCCATGTAATAAACTTTTCACAGGACTTCAGATCTCTCTGACCTGAACACGCTCCAGGATTTTCAGTGTCCTATCTGTCAAAAAAGGGGTTAGATTTGGGCAAAGGATGGATGTATTTGAAGAGACACTCACTGGAATATTATCCTCAGGATGTTTAACTCATTAGTTACATTTTCAGCCACTCTGTATTGGTTTCTCTGCAAGTAATGCCCTGGGTAAAGCAGAATCAGGTCTTCCTGTCATCCATCTCCCTGTGTTTCTCAGTTAGCAGAGAATACTTTTCTGGCAATTGATGCAATACTGAGGCCTTCACAGCATAGATTAGCCCCTTTTCTAAAATGTCTGGAACCTGAACAATATTTTAAGAAATTAACCAACATCAGATAATCAAAATAACGCTGTCAAACTCATACTAGTGATATCCCTCTTTGTGGTCCAATATTTTTTCAAAGAACTGGGCTTCAGGGACTCGTGGAGCTGCAAGTGAAGTAGGAATTTGTAATTACTGTATTCCTCAAGCAGTATTCAAATGTGAGCCCCATCTGGAGGCTTTCTCTTGCAGTACACAGCATGTCTATTCATTTGCCTTGTTCCTTCTCCAAGGGGAATATAATTTACAATAGTTTCAATACCAAATGATTTGATGATGTACGTGTTGTATGTGCAGTTTGCACTACTCCTTCTCTTATCCAAAGCATGCTTGAGAAGTGACATACTGGATGTGGAAATTGCAGAAAATCCAAAGAACAATTGTGGTCTGTGCCGAGAAGCTTGAACATAACAGTAAAGCTCTCTGACCTCTGAGTCTTTGTCTGCTCCCTTCGGAGAATGCCCTCTCTTAAGGGCCTTTGTTTCTTCATTAATATGTATAGATTTTGTCCCAGATTTGTCTGTCAGACTCCTCTGGAGAGCATTGTCTGCTCCCGTGGATCCCGCAGTTGGGATGCCTTCCCATCGTGTCTGGTGTAGTCTGGTCTGACAGCTCATTCGGCTTGACTGCACCCTCCTTCTCGGTTCCTGGGGCAGCCTGGGCCATTGCTGTGCTCAGAGTCCCCTGTTGCTCTGTGAGTCTCTGGGAAGGCAGCCCCTGCAGCAGGGGCTGGGGGGCTGGAAGCAGGGGGCTCCCTGGGGTGGTGGTTTCTGCTGAGCGCTCAGGCTTCATTTGCCCCCTGCACCTTTGGTAGCACAGAGCCAGCCACCCTAAAACCCTAAATTACTTCACATTTTGGGGAACACAAATAAAATACAGTTAATTTGGATCTTTCCCCTTGTATCTTTTGCAGCCTAACACAGCCTCCCATGAGTTGGCCCTAAAGAGTGGGGCCAGACAAGCCTGTGTGTCCACTGTCCGTGCAGACAACACCAGACCGGCTTTCCAGTCCCTGGGGTGTAATTCAAGCAAAGGAGAAATGCAGGAGAATGACCTTTTTAAGGCTGAGTTTATCCTGATTACGGACTCCGGTGATGAAGATGAAGTAGCTACTGCCTCGAATAATGTTCATCGGCCTTCCAATGGCTATGGTCCCATCAGTGCTCAGCTGCTCACCCCATCCCATGTCTCCTCTGGCACTGGGGCAGGGAAACCTCCTGGCGATGGGCACCTTCCAGGTGCTGCACTTTCCCACAGTACTACTGACCCACAAAAACAACAGGTAACCTGTTCTCTAGACTCTGAGATAACTTTTACTTTCTAAAGCTTTCAGGATGTGGATACTGAGCCAGTTTGTAAAGCTTGGTCAATTTATTCTTTAATTAACATTTTTGTTGGCCATTTCTGTAACACTTGGACTTCAAGGAGTTGACCCAACACCTCTGACTTGCTGCCTCTCCACATGATTCTGGTGTGTGTGTGGAGCAGTAATAAAGATCTATTCTTTCATTTCAGAGCATCTCATCATGACAGGAAGTTAATTAGAAGGTGTTAGATTCCTAGCTAGTCTAAATTGGCTAAGGTCATTGAAATCAATGGAGCCTTGAGATCATCTGAATTATTAGCATTAGACTTCCCAGACCTAGATTTGTTTCCTCAGCACTCACTTCAGCCCTTTCTACAAGAGAAAGAGGCTGTAAAAAATCCTATTGTTCTTATTGTTAGTTAACACTGACTTTGCACAGGTGTAAAGACCTAATGAAGATAAAAGTTCCATTTTATGTTGATATTTATAGATTGCATTTAATGATTTATTAAATTTTAAATTTTCCCTGGGACATTTCAAAAAAGTGTCTTTGAAATGTTGCATTTACAAGATGCATCAATTCAATCTACCATGTGAAAAGTTAATATCTTCCATCTTGGAAAGAGCACTAATAGTATTCAGAGGTGTATACACATTGTAAAATTCCACCTTTAGCAAAATAGCAACATCCTTCTCACATGGAAAAAATTCAGACATTTTCTTTGACCTCGACAGGGCTTCCATGAGTTGAAAATAAAATTCTTCATCAATCCTTTAAAAACAAAGGTTAAGCACGGCTACTTTGTTTGTGCAAATGAATAAGGTTTCCTATCTTGTGTTGTAATGTTTTTGCCACTCATTTTTTTATCAAATTCAGTGTCAATTTTTGATTGAGGAAATTGTGACTAAGAAATCCCCTCTGTTTTGGGTTTCATAGCATTATGAAATATTAATTTCTTCTAAGAAACTCCCAGTGAAATCAGTGAGAATTTTACCTGAGGTAGGTATAAAGGCATACACAGAGGAAGCAGCCTGTAAAAGAGTACTTATCCTAGGGGCATACAATTTTACTTCAGCAGTGTTCAGTTTGCAGATTCTGTCAGGCTTGCTTAAGTGTTTTCTTTAAAAGCTATCACAGAAATTGGGTGGATTTTGGAACACATAGAAAAATTCATATGCTGTATCTTTCTTATGCTTGATGACTTGACAAGTAAACAGGGATTTGGCTGGTTAGGTAAAAAAATATACAGATTTCACAGAACAAGAAATGAAGCCTAACGTTGCTAACTGTTCATCTGAATGTGAAGAGAGGTAGTATGTAATATGGGTAATTGCATATCTCATCATTGTTCTTAAGTCACAAGTCTTCAAGACTGTAAGTACTTCCTCAGTCTTCATTATCTAAGTATCTCTAACCATCTCTGTGGCTCCATAGGAAGAAGATGTTTTTACTAGACTACCTTTCACTGTTGTTTTGATTCTAAGATGTTTCCTTAGGCATCGCTCTTTCTGATTATCATGAAGTATCTCATGAAGTACCATCAGTTCTGAAATGCAGGAAAAATATGAAAAGATTAAATAGGTGCATTGTTTCTCAATTGGTACATTTCCTTTCTTCAGAGGATTCCATATATGGGCTACCTTGTCAGTTGTTGGATTATATGGGCAGTATCATGTCCCGCTTAAGAGATATTACATATAACATTGTGTTAATTTAAAAACATGATTAGACCATGAGTTTCCTGTCAGATGTGAAAAAAGCAAGGACCAGTTTTGGGGACCATTGCATTGCAGAAGGGATCACTCTAACTGAACCAGAGGACTCCTACAGCTTCGTTCATTTCTGACCTCATTTAAATGAAAGAAAAAAAGAAAAACATTGACAAAATTGGAAGCTTCTGTTGTTCTTTGAGACATAAATGTTATGACTGATGTTTGAAACTGCCACACTATATTCAAAGTCTGAAAAATGAATGCATTATTCTGGTCATATTTGGAACTTTTTCGTGATAGTTTACTCTTTATGTATTGTGTTGGGGTTTTCTTGCCTTTTCTTTTTTATGTTAAAGAGTGTCTAGCCATGTAAGAGAGAGTCAGACTGACTTCTGCCCTGAAGATTTTACTCTTTGGGTTGAGCAGGATGTCTGCTCCCCTGAATGCCAGGACACAAGCTAGACTAGGAGAAATTTCTGGACTCGCTGTGGGGGATCAATGACCAGTAGGATTTTTAGCTAGTAAAAGCCACTTGGCATTCCTCTGTCCAGTGAGTGCCATCTGGCTTGGCTTTTCCAGAAAAATAAGTCAGGAGTCCCTACAAACTCTTGCCATCACCAGGACAATGAACCTTCCGTGTTGGGAGAAACTGGACTGTTCTAAATGGCATCTGTCTTATTTGGGTCTTAGTTCACAGTCTGTTTTACTGTGCTGTCTCCAGAGAGTTTGTCAAGTTTTCCACAGTGTCCAGTGCTTCGTTCTGACTTTCTGGTTTTCAGATTGCAGGCTTTGTAGGTAATTTTCTTTTATTGTTACCTATCTATAATCAAATTCTACTGAGATCAAAGCATGGTTGACTCACCCCAGGACCAGGTCTATATCAAAGCCATATCTTCTCTCAGACATGACTTTTGCCTTTGGGGCTCTCAGTTTGCCTCACTCTTTCCCTTTTCCTGTTCGACCAGCACATCTTTCAGGGTCTTGCTGGTATAAGTAACCACTTCTTTTGTGCCCTTCCAAAATAATGTGACCTCACCAGAAAGACAACCAGAAAGCTCAGTTCTGCCATTTCAAATGTGCTGAAGGTCTCCTGGGCAAGGCTCAATACTAATACTATGACCACTTTGATAATTCTGGAATTACTGTCTACAAGGCATCAAGATCCTTTTCAAGTGCCTTGGTCCCTTTGAACTACAGTAACGTTGGCACCTATTTCAACTTTCTTCATATATTTTCGGGAAATGTATATCTGAGGTGTTACTGAGAGGACAAAAAGGTTTGTAGTTGAGTCACAGATCAAAGCAACACAAATCTAGTTTGGTCACCGGCTTCCTCTGCACTAATCCAATCCAATTAGAGGAGAGTTTTGAACCAGTAGAGAAACTGAACAGAAAAACAAAGGGAAAAAAATTCCAGTGATTGAGGGAAGTTATTATATCTCACCAACTGGCACTGGTGAGGCTGCAACTGCAAAACAGTACTCAGCTTGGTGGCCAGCAACCCCCAAATTCAAGAGAGATGTGAGGAAGGGAATGGGGTCCAGCACAAATCTGTAAATGTGTCTGGTGCACATGTGAGCTGAGGCTGAGGGAGCTGTCTTTGTTGACTCCCACCAAGAGGTAGCCAAGGAGGTATTTAGGAACTACCCACAGCTACCTGAAGGGCAGTTACAGAGAAAACAGAACCAAACTCTTCTCCGCAGTGGCAGGTGAGACAGCAGTGGCTGCAAATTGAAGCATGTGAGGTCCCTGATGGACATCAGAAGCAGCTTCCTCGCTGGGAGGTGGTGCAGCATTGACACAGGCTGCCTGGGGGTGCTGTAGCCAACTCCATTAGGGCTTTAGAGGCTTGGTGAGACACGGCCACAGCTGCCCTGACCCACTGGTGCTGGTTAGATAGGAAGCTGGACTAAATGACCTCTAGAAGTCACTTCCAACCCACTTGGATTTATGATTCCGTGGTCCTGTAAATAAGAGGTGAATCCTTTATAGATGTGGTTGATACTGTGTTAGAATAGAAAATTTTTTTTCTGAAGATTTGATTAATCACTCAATTAGCTCAGCATGTAAATGTTCAGTGTTGTTTAAACTGAAAGACTACTGCAAAATGTCTTTATTACACTTGCAGGAGCATATTTATCATCTGCTACCATGAACATTTTCCTAGCTGCTTATAAATCTTTCTTATTAAGTTTTAACTATTTGGAAGTCATTGTACATCCTCCTCTTTTATTATGAAGTTTCATATTTGTTGCCCATTTTCTTTTAGTCTGTTGTCTTTGTAGGGGAAATTTACCTATTCTATTTTGAAATACAGAGATTTTATACCTAAATTCTGTTTTGATAGTTGATCAACTTCCAGAAATCATTATTAAATTCAGGAGGCTGTTCCATATTATCAGATTTATTACCACACTGCTTTTTAACTTGTTAAATAATTTTATGTTTCATGACATATTTAGTAATAATCTTTCATAATGCTTAAGGATTAGTAAATTATCCTCAATTTTCAGTATTTTTGCTTCTTCTTAGTTAGCAGATTTTTCAGCAAGAATCATAATTTCTTAATCTAGTGGAATATATGGTGCAATGACGTAAGAGGTATAAATGTTTATATTCTAACATTCACTCTGTATACATCCCTTGACTTTCCTTTAAATGGGACACCTTAGCATGTGTATAAAACAAGGGGAAGTCAGTGGGATTGTAAAGGCATTCTGATGTTTTGTGTTTATTCCTATAAATCAAAGCATTGACTTGGCGTTTCTGAAGTTACCTTATACAGAAAGTGTCCTTGGTTTACAAGGCTTGCTATTTATATGGTCTCATTTAGCAGAAGGAGCTCACTCATTTTAGGTTATAAGCACTAATGAGGTTTTGAAGTGGTGTTTACACATATTTAGTGGTTTAGGTGTACTTTAGCCCTTGGAAGCCTCTAAGTCTTGGTTGTTGTTGTTTTTTGTTTGTTTGTTTGTTTGCTTTTTATTGTTGCAGCTTCTTCTGGTATGTGCTCTCACTTGAAAATTGTTTAATTAGTTCTTATTTTTCTTCTTGTGATAAATCAGTACTATATTACATAATAACAATAATAGTAATTCCTCTCTATTATGGGTGAGACATTTATATTAAAAAATATAATTCATGGCTGAGCCACAGCCATGGGCAAATCTTGTGTGGAAACTGAACAATATAATTGTCTTCTGGAGAGCTGCATAATCTTCTTAGGGTATCAAACAGTAGTTAAATAGGTGTTCTTATATTTATATCAAGTTTGATGAAATTAGAGCCCATTTCCCTACTTTCAAATTGCTCTGTCAAATGTTAGGTGACAGTTTGTAGCCTTTTGGTTTTACAGTTGACTTAACTCACTATTTCATACTGATATGTTTTATTCATATTTTGTATACATCAGTTTTTAATTTCAGCATTATACTAACTTGGAAGATTTTAAGAGAGTTTCGTTCTTTAGAAGCATGAAACTGTATAAAGTGTTGATAATATACCTGTATGCTCTAATTAGTTTTGACAAATCCTAATTAGAATAGACTCAAGAAAAAAGGCACATGAAAGAGCTTGTTACTGCTTTATTAGTGTATTGAAAGACTGTGGAGAAGGGGATAAGGACTATTACATGGCTGCAAACTGTCGAATGCACTGCTCTGTGAATGACAGGAAAAGTGAAAACCAAACTGAATGTCTGATTTAAGTAGTTTGGAACAAATTTCTCATTCTGATATCAGAGTGCTGCAGAAGGGGTTGTTTACTGAATTAGAAAATAAGCAATTTACTTGAATGCCATTTTCAGAAAGGGTGCTTTCCACTGAACTGGTGAAGTGAGATGGGACACTATTGCAATTTTCTCACTTTCTGTTGTGTTTATACAGTGGAATAGCATCACATGATTCTGGAAACTCATGGCACAGCTGTACTGGGTTTTTCCTTAAATGAAAAATACTGTAGCCTTGAACCTTGTTTATGTCAACAAAACTGAGGTCTCATAAAACCTAAGTAGCACATAGTTTGTCTGCCTCGGTCTCCTCCCCTAGAGAGCCTTATCCATCAGGCTATATGTCCAAATTTAAGATAGCCCTGTGCTGTAATCCACACAGCAGTACTAATGGAAAGCCTATATGCATGACCACAGGACTGAAATGTGGGTATTTAACAGTTACACAGGTTCCACCTATATTAACATTTCTGTTTTTCTTTTTTCTCCAGTTAATTTCTACTCTTTCCACTTCTGATCATCTTTCCTCTAAACCACCTGCTGTCCACTTAATTTCTCCAATTAATCAGAAAGTAGCGTGTGGTGCCATGGTTAACATGACTCAAGCCTCTTCGCTGGAAAATTCCTGTAAAAACTGGCAGTCAGCAACTGGGTTTTCTAAGCAAGACTCATCTCTCTACTTTCAATCTGCTTCCCATAGTTCACATCCCTCCATGTCTAAAATATCCTCTTCTGCATCAAAGAGTTGGTACTCTACTCCTCAGTTGTCTGATAACCTAGAAACACCAAGTCTCTATACTCCTGGCTGTGTTTGCAAAATGGGAGACTTCACCACATCCTCTGTTCCAACAAAGAGCCCAAGCTTTTCCCCCAGTCCTCCATGTTCAACTGAAATTCAAGGATCCTCAGCTCAGCCTTCATCCCCCAGTTCTTCCAAAAGATTAAATGCTTTGTCTCCTCTCCCTGTACATATAATAACACATTCATTATCTCCTACTCCTAAACCTTTGTCTCCACCCTCTCTTTATGGCTCCTCTTCAACCATATGTAGTATAAATGAGCCTTGCACACAAATGTCATCTAGAGGAAATTTAGAAAAGTCAGGAATCAAATCCCCTCTGCCAACCAGATTGACTCTCTTAACTGCTATTTTGAGATCAGGCTCCTCTCAGCGGAGACCACTTTCTCCTGCTTCCTGTCCCACATTTTCTCGTAGCTCCCTTGGTTCCTCAACACTTGCAATAGATCAAAAGTCCAAAACAACTCCCCCAACCCCCAAGAAATCTGTTTCAAGCCCTCCTATACAGCCAGATTCTCCCAGCAGAGAGGATTACTGGCTTTCAGGATGGGCTCAGCATCTGCCTTTTCCCTCCAAGCCTCATCCCACCCCTCGAGCGAGGTCCCTTTCTCCTAAAAAGCACCTTCCAGTTCAAACACTTTCTCCAGACTCCCAAAGTTCTCAGTCATCCCTCATCTCCTATCATAGAAGATCAGTTGCCTCTCCAGATCTGCAGTCTACATTGCCTCCTCCTTGTACCCCAGCTCCCTTTTCCTTAGCTCCTTCTCCAGAAGGGCTGCGATCTGCTGCCTCCAGATCCCGGGCACCTCAGAAGTCTCAGAGAGTACACACTTACTCACCCATCTTTACCTGCCGTTCATATCCTTTGCTTTCTTCCACCAATCTTAGTGGTGTATTCTCCCCCACCCTAGAAAAACACTCATCTCCTACCTCAGGTCTTTCACACTCATCTTCTAGATCTAAGTCAGATTCATCCCAAATGTCTGTTCAGGATATGAGTGTCTCCTCTCCTACCCCTTCAAGTGTCTCAAAGAGGTGGTCTCTCCCACAGCCTCACTCTACCCCACCAGTTCCACAAAGTGGTAATATTAATTCCCACCCACAGCAGTTTAATTCTTCATTGGTGCACGCAAGTTATAGGTCTAATTCCTCCTCTCCAAGATCTGAACAATCTGCCACCTCACCGGTGCTAAACTGCAGATCTCCCATCTCAGACAAGTCGCCAGGTATACTGCCGTCAAGATCCAGAGAGCTGACTTCACCACAGCCTTTTTCCCTGCCTCCTGACCATGAAAACACCAAACCCAAGGTACTCTTGGTGCATGCTTATTTTCTATTAGTTCTTTGTCCCTGAAGGAAAAATCACATCCGTGTTGCAGAATGCTAGTAAAATAAATGGGCTGTGGAAAATGTAGAAAAGGAACAGGTTTTTTATTGATGGTGAGGACAGTGAAGATTGAATCCTACCATATCAAATTGCTAGCAGTGTGTTCTGTATTGTGGAGAAGATGCTGAAGAAATCCTTTATCATCTTTATTCATGAGTGGGAGGAGATACTACTAAAGATGGACTTGTGTCCAGTGGGTCTGGTATACATTTGGCACACTTATTTTTGTAGCTCACTTAAAACCCTGGTGTGTCAAAAATAAACTATGAAACGTTCTATTCACCCCATGCTAATGACAACCCACATGTGTTCCCACTGAAATTACTGTAAGTATGTTATCTTAGGTTCAAAGTTGAACTAGAAGCAGCTTCATCTAATTGATGTGAACTGGCTGTTCCTGTGATAACTAGTTCACAAGCACCTCATCCCATCTGTCCTCCTCACTTCCCAGGATGCTTTACTCACCCCAGCTGCCCTGTGACCAGCTCAGACGTACAACGGAGCTCAGCCTGAGCAGAGACTTTGGGCTTAAGAGCCAGCAAGGGAAGACAGTTTCCTGCTTCTTTCCTTTCTTCTGTACTCCTCTGATCCTTGTTAATTCTCTGATCTCCTTGTGCTAGACAGAGGATGAGGGGGAAAGAAAAGCCAAGCTTCCTAAAACATGAGTTACTGCAAATACAAAAGTCTCACAAACGGCTCCTGCTGTTTGTCCTCCACCCAAAGGCAGAAGAGCCACCACAGAGTGAGAATAAGCAATGATGGCAGTTGCTGCAGGAGGGCTTGGGAACCAGTCGCACTTTAAATCTAAAGGTATATCTTGAGAAGGGGAAGGAAAGGAAAGTTGATCCAAAAACATGCAGCAGGTATGTGAAAACAAGAGAAACTGCTATATAGAGAGGAAGAGCTAGTTGCAGAAGGCATCAGAGTTGCAGAAGGCTTTCTGACCTCTTTTATCTTATCTTTGTACTCTGTGCTTCCCTTGTGCCTCCTGTAACTCATATTTGAGCTTGCACATCATAGAAAGTCTATCATAGTTTATTGATTTATTTGCTCACAGCACAAAATTATAGCCTGGTCTGCCAGATCAAGTTGTGTCAGATGTGTTCTTGACAGCTTGGCTATGGCAGGGGTGATTTGAACTGCTTGGAAAACGTTAATTGGAAATGAGACGTTAAAATCAGCACAAAGTAGCAATTGTCGTGACTGCTTCTTTTAAAAACCGAGCAACCCCAAATGACACATTGTGCCAAGCACAGCTGTACAGTGTCGCTACACCCTGTCAGTATTACTTAGCAAAACAAAAAGAGATACGAAATTGTAGAAATTCCAAGACATAAAGCCCTTGAGACAAAACTGGAAGGCATGACTGAGCCTGCAGATTGCAAAACAGTTGCTCTTCCTGCTAGTTGGTGCAATGAGCACTATGAGATTCTCTGGCAGTAAGGAAATTCTCTGCTAATGATACAGAGCTATTGCCTGCGTTTATATTTGCAGAGGTTATTATTACCCTTTCTGACTTCCCTGTTGTCCCTTTTGCTGCTAATTCTGCTTTATCACGCAATATGGTGGCAGATTTGAAACTGTCTCACCACGCTATGGAAACTGGGAAAGTGTCAGCATAACAGACTTGGATCACCAGTTGGTGTAATTTTTAATCACGTAGACAAAACTGGCTCTGCTGGAGATGTGGAAGACATGAAATCTCTGAATTAAATGCAGCTGAGTAGTCAGTGCAGGAAAGATCTCTTGTGGCTTTAAAATGTGAGTCGGAGAGTTCATCTACAGTTAATGATATGTGCATTCAACACCCCCCTTTCCTCCTGCTCTCACTTATTTCCATCCGTAGTTTATGGCATAACTCAATGAATTTTGCTGGTATGTTGATGGTAGAAGTCTTTCTGATAATACTCTGGCCTCAAATCTCAGTATATTTCCAGAGAAAAAAGGAAAATTTTGAGGAGAGACAACTTTAACATCCTAAGTAGCATTTAGGTCTCTTTAGTACTAATCAGCTCAGCTTTAGAATTAGACAAAAAGCAGGTTGCTCCATGTGATGACTGTTAATGCATGACAAAATTTTTGCATGTATGAATGTGCTAAGTGAACATTAAGAGAAAAACAGCTTCTAGAAGCGCTTGACTTTGACATGCGTAATCTTTCAACCCTAATGTTTCTTCAGCAGTCGTTGAAGCAGTGTTAAGACATGTATTAAAACAGCACTTAAACCAGAATTCTGACATTAGGTGTACTTTTCAATATTCACATTAAACTGTTTCATTAGCATGACATCAAAGCAATTATGCAAAAAGGATTCTTTATTGGAGAGCTTTTTTATATCTATGCCTATGCATGCAGCAATTAATGTGAATCAAAGGATAACCTATGAATTTGTTTAACTGTTTGTATTTGTATATATGAACATATGCTTTCCCATGGTTTATATTTGCTAATGATTTTAAAATACGAATGTTACACTTTGATAATGTCCTCATGGACCTAATATAGCAAAATGGATGGTAAGATGGAGTAGGGACAGATAAATTTCTGATTCACGGGGAACAGGTTAGAATAACAATCTCTGGTGGATATTTGAAAACTCTTTGCAATGGTTTCATGGGGCATCATTCTTTGATTATTCTTTTATTTTTTCCTATTTGAATGCAGCACAGGAATGCATGTAGATCTACCTAAAACAGCTGGAGAACGAACTAACTTGAGTAACAGGGAGCTCAGCACAGCTGCAAAACCTACAACAAAGCAGGAAAGGTTACTCTCAACATTATGCTACCATGGTTAGTCACTGATTGTAAACCCTGTAGGCATGTGTCCAGCACACTTTGCAATGCCCTGTGGGTGTCTTAGGTGGACATCTGAACAAAAAAGTAGGACGTTTTCCCCCAACCTCCCCAGGGTGATATTTGCCCAAGTTCTGATATTGGAGTTGGTTTGGTTTTGACTGGACCATGGTGCAGGCCAGCAGACCTAACTGTTGATGGCTGTTTAAAATTACTGCTAGATTCCTGTGGAGCAGATTATTAAATGTATTTAGGCATTGAAAAATAGTTTTAGGTAGTGTGAAATAATGTGTAAAGGAACATATTCATATAGATCAGAAACTGAATTAAAGACTTTTCAATCATCTCAGACATTGTGGAAATGGCCCAATCCAGGTTCTACAGAAGTAACTGGAAGTGATAAAGCACATGAAAGCAATATAGAAACTTTAACATTTTAACAGTCTGATATGTCGTTTGTTCATACAACAGTACAAATAACTTCAAAATGATCATAGTGCTCTTATCATATAGGTTGCCCATCTCATCAGATGTAAAAGCCTATGGGCTGGTGAAGACATTGCATTTCATTTACATGTTCAATTACACAATTTGCTTTGTTGAATTTCTATTATAATCAAACAGGGATACATTTTATAAATATGCCTATTTTAATATTCGGAATTTTGGTCTTCCATCTTACTTTAATGAGCAGTATTTTTTGTCTTATCTGTATGTAGATTTTGTATATACACAAATATCTGTGTGTGTGTTTATGCACTCATATGCAGTGTTGCCATCTAAATGTTCAAAGGGCAGCATTAAACTCATGCAGCTTTTGACATTTGAAAGTTAGATATCCAAGCACAACTTGGGCAATTCTATTACACCTAGTGGAGAGAATATTTACAGGATGATTTTATTTTACCTTTCTAGTTGCATATTTTGGGATGAGATTAATCCTGTAGAAATGCCTGTAATTATAAAAGGCATTAGTTTTGATTGAGGCACCTAAATGGTAGACATCCAAGTTAGAATCACTACATCTCATATAAACTACTATCTTGTCCTTCAACGCCCCTCCCACAAAAGAATAGAAAAAACCTTAATTTTCAGCATTTGCATTCTTCTCCTTTGTCAACATGTTCATTCAATATGAATGTTGTGATTATTGACTTCTTAAATGACTGTCATTCTCCAGCTTCTGAGTGAAGTCAAAAGCAAATATATTATGTATGGAAAGAATTAAAAGATTTTGTCCTACCATAATTCAAGACGATGTAAGAATGATGTAAGTTTCTTATCTGAGATAAAATTTTGCCCCGTCTGCTGTCATTGAGACTTTTACTAGTTATGAAGAAAAGAAAAAATTAACAAAAGAATGCCCCAAAATGCAACATGCTGATCCAGATTGTTATCTCATAATCACCAGTATTTACTATTGCAAGTGATGGTACATTAACAAATAACTTTATTTCTGGCCTGACTATCAGAGAAATAAATAATTACTAACTTGAAAGTATATTCTTGTGTGAATTTGTGATTTTTTATTAGATTGTTAGCTAAAGGGAACAATGTAGCAAATCCCTGTTTTTTTTTAAAATAAATTACAGCAGTCATGTGATTAGGAATCCTATCTCATACAAGTATAGAAGAATCTCATCAATCTTTAAAAAACACTACTGAATTCAACCTCTATAATTAAAATGTAAAAAAAAAGGTTTCTAAAGAGGTTAAAATAACTGGGAAAGCTAATGTACTCTAAAATAGAAATTGTTGAAAAGAATAATTTTTAAGGCTGATCTTAGAATTTTGGTACCCAAACCTATACATTTCGTATGGTTTAGATTGTCAGTTCTGTAAGCTTTGGTAGAGTGTCTAAGATTCTATACTTAATTTGAATCATTTATTTGGGTAGTAGAGTTACTTATTGAGGAGATGAAAAGCTGCATAAAGATTTAAATGATCTATCCACTCACAAAAATAATTCAGCATTTAAGGATCCCAATCAATCTCATTAAAGCCAATTACAGAAATCCCTCTAACCTAGTGGTCCGGGATCACAGCACTCAGCAACAGTTGTTGAGGTGGATGTGCTGGCAGAATTATCTGTGCATTTTCATATTGAATCATAAAAAAAACTTTGAAAAAACCTCACAGCTCCTGATATTCATTTAAGGATAGTAATTAGCAGGAAGTGGTTAAACTTCCTTTGGAAGCTATAAGCTATCCTACTTCCTTCCTCAGAGCAAAATATGTACTTTACAGGCTTTTAAAATCTTAACAAAACCATTAGATTTTCTTTAAGAAATAGCTTTCCTAGGAAATATGTAAGCACTGTTTTGTTGCAATGTGTTTGCAAGACAATTGGAATTGTCTTTCATTCTGTCATACCTTTCCTCTCTTTCTCTCTTACTCTTCTATCCTGTTTTACTTCTCTTCCTGCTTTCTGGTTTACCCTTTTAGCAGTACAAGATCAAGACAAGCTACAAGGCATTTGCAGCAATCCCTACAAACACATTGCTTATGGAACAGAAGGTTAGTGTTTGCTCAAAGACATGGGCATTGCATTGTGTATTTGAGACCATTCAACTTTATGTACACATTCTGACATTTCTTTTGGGGGATACCACAGAATGTAAATTCTGGGAACTAACTGCTCAGGGTTATTGTTCCAGACATTGCTCAGGGTCAGCCACTTTCCACTGAAGATCAAAGACTTCGCTAATCTGAATTTCTGTAAATCAATTTACAGTAAAAGGGGGAAAAAAGCAGTATCCTAAAAGAACTGCCTTCTATGGCAACATCTCAAAGTCTGTTTTGTTATTGGAAAGTAACTGGAGCATTGCTGTTCTGGGGCCTGACAATGAGTAGATCTTGATCAGTTAATGATTATTCAACATCTTTGCTCATACCAGTAAATTTAACATTCCAAGATATGCAATTTTGACCAGCTGCATTGTTAAACTTTGATAACTGTCCTGGCCATTGTTCTGACCTCTCCCTCAACACTTTAACAGCTAGCATAGGCCAGAGTATGTAGTTTGAGATAACAGTCCTTTTCTGTAGGATAGGCAAGTAGATCCAAAGAACAGATTTTAGTGCATTGATTAAAAAAAGAGATATTTAAGACTGCAGGATTTTAAATGCATGAGTGATGCTTATTAACATTAAAATAATTGTTATATGGAGAAGTTTTCCAAATGGCTTGCCTTTTTTTTTTTTTTTTTTTTTTTTTAGCAAGGAGGGAAGGCATGCGATATCTTCAAGCATAGGTATTGCTGAGCTGAATGCATGATTAGCAATACAATATTTTTAGACTACATTTTTTAGCCTAAGGTGCTAAAACAGTGCTTTGCGGTTTGATTTAAGTAGAAATGCATATTGTCAGAAGTCAGCTTTTTCCACTGTGTGAGTAAGTATAATCCTTTATTTAAGTGGTCATGAGAAATAAGATTAGTCAGAATTGTGATGTGGGTGATAGTGACAATTCATCTGCAGTATTAATTAGATCCCATGACAGAAAACTGCCATTGGTGTACCATGTAAAGTACAATGATTTTTGTGCCTCTAAATTGTCTCCTTGTGTCTAATTTTGTTTTTCAAGTCAGTTATTTTCTTTTATGTTTGTGTAAATGCTTTAATTTCATTCAGCATTTTCCAACCTCTTCCTATGAAACCCTTAGGCTATCATCATCTAAATGGCTTTTCTAGAACATGTTCTTCTTATCCTCCAGTGTTCTTACTCAGTTGTGCTAATTAGTAGAGAAGAAAAGGCTGATTAACTATATATATGTATACTTTGACTAACCCAGAAGTGGCTTAATCTCATCAAATCTCCTAACTGGCATACTTCCCAGCTGTTTGAATTAGCATGAACCTGATGTTCCTTACATCACCTGTGCTCTGCTCAGAAAAAGCCCTGCACAAGATATCTCTTGGAAGATTGGGCTGTAACTTCCTTCACAGCCAGAAGACCAAAACTTGTTTTTTAAGGGACTGGTGGTCCAGGGGAAAATACACTGCACTGTCACTGCAGAGACCCGAGTTCGATTCCCGGTCGGGGCCCCTCCCCGGGCAGATGGAGCTCTTTAGCCCTGTAAGGCAATCCATCTACGTCCTGAGGACCTCGCTGCCACTGTCCAAGCGTGCTTGGCCCCGGCAGATGAACCTCAGGATTAAAGGGTGGGCTCAGTTCCGCGCACACTGTGTCTCACCTAAAAAATCCAGTGCGCAGGCTGGAAGGTGGAAAGACCTTCCCCGGTTCTTCGTTCGCGAAGAGACTGGCCATTATCATTATCCTCAGCATGGTCAGGCTCTGTCAGGGATCAGTAAGAGTGGGTTGCCCCAGAGGGAAGGTGAGTCAGAAGCTGGGGCAGCAGCAAGGTTAGCAAGACAGTGTCCTCACCAACAAGGGCACAGCTCCACAGTGCCTGAGCAAGAACAGAGATGCTGATATCGAGTTGATGTTAACCAGGGTCAGTCAGCAGTACCATTGTAGCCACACAAATTCATAGTGATGAGGCAGGTCATAGACTGTGGTAAAGAGCTCACCAGCCTAGCAGATTATAGACCCACTGGCCAGATGAGGAAGCCAAACAAGTTTAATATAGGCATAAGGCAAAAAATTAACAGAAAGAATTAATTAACCATTAGAAAAAAATTCCGGAGACTGAAATAGACTCTTTTTCAGAGAAACTGAAAAATCAAGACAGGACACTTTATTGGCCCTTCATTCCAGATAGTCCTGTGGTTTAAAAAAGAGGACAGACTATGTGAACAGTGTTGCTTCTTCTAGTCTCATTAATGTTGAGACAGTGATTCACTCCTCTACTGACACTCACTCTTATGTAGCTTCTACAATTATATAGATGTGATCACAGCCTAATTCAAAATTCCATTCCTAATCAGGTATTATTTAAAAAGTAATGGGTCTATTATTTAGAGATTGTATTTATCAAAAATTTATTACAATATCACTCAGTCCAAATAGATAGGGATGAAGAGTTTATTTCAAGGAGTTAAGGAAAAATTTTTATCTTTAAATATCTCATGGTAGAAAGAAAGGCAATAATTTAGGCAGTTGTAGAGCGATAAAGGTGCTAGTTCATCTGTAAAAATAACCAAATATGCCAATATAGGAGCAGCCTATGAGCTCCCTCTTTCTTTCAAGGGCCTTGAAAGTAGAGGGTCTCTCAAAATAGATCTTACTTCATCCTCGGCATTATATAAAGTTTGAGATGGAACTGGAAAACTGTCGGAGGCCTTGGATTTACAAAACAAAAAATCTTCTCTTAACAATTCTGTGGTCTTTGGTCTACAGCAAGGTATATGCAGGGCAATTTGGGTTTGCTGCATTTGATCAGCTACACATCCCCTCTATATGCTGATTGGGGTGAACTTCCCTTATCCCATTTTGATGGGAAAGAAACCTGGGCGTACAGACTGTGAGGAAAGAGGTGCTCCAGATATTCTGCTCAGACTTCCCACAGTCTGGACCAGGAATGAAGTATGGCACACGTCACATCCCAGGATGATGGGACGTGCCATGAAGCACACCTGCTTCACAGTTGAGGTTTATCTCACACTTACCAAGTCTTCTGAAAAACACTACGTATAACTGGCTATGAATGTAAGAGGTGTGAATGTTGACTTTTCTGGCTTGTATTTATTAAGCAGTTCCAAGTAGAGAACAATAATTTCAATTCTAAATAAATGTAGAAGAAGTATCTTCCGTCTTAAAGAATAAATATTTTAGGTGTTTGATCGTGTCTCTTTATGGCTGTTCCTCATGTCTTCTCTTGCTGCAATGCAAACTAGTTAACAGAGTCTAAACCAGTCTTTCCATATTCTTCTACACTTCTAGGAAAACTCCAAAGACTTAGTAATTGCATCCTATCACCTACAAAGCAGACTGCAAGCAGTGTAGGATATTCTTCTTGTGGAAGAAAAAAAAAAAAAGGCATTTTCCTCCTCATGTAGAAGGAAAAGGAGGGTGTGGAGGGTTTTTTTGTTTTGTTTTTAATAAAGACATGCAACTTCCACATAGAAGACACAGCTCTAAGTTTGTGCCTTGAGGAAACACTTATTGTATTGTCAAAAATGCATTGCTATAGGAATTGATCATGGAAATGCAGATTCAAGTCACTCCTTGAAATCATACTGCAGGAACCTGGAAGCAGACTTTTCTCTAGGTGATTGACCTAACTGCTGGAAAATTGGTATTATCGAACATGTCAGCATGTTTCTGGACCTGGAAAACATTTCTGACAAGCCTTTGTTAAGAATATTTTGATAAAAATAGATTTTAATTTTCCTGAAATACTTCTGGTGTGCACTTACTAGGTGCATTTCTTGCACCCAGGTTGTGTTCACATCAAAATTCTCCTCAAGGCTACAGAAAAATACCTCGCGGTAAGAAAGAAAGCCAATAATTTGTGCATTTTTAGGACTAAGGAAAAGACTTAGTTCATCTGTAATAATAACCAAATGTGCCAAGGTAGGAGCAGCCTATGAGCTCCCTCTTTCCTTCATGAGCCTTGCAGCTTTCAGTATTAATTATTTTATAAGAGGAAAAATAGTCAAGTCTATTCAGTATCACTTCCCAGGATCTTCAAGAAGTAAGTTAAAGGAATTAATGCTTTGTGAAGTTCCATTATACAACGGGATTTTTTTTTTTTTTTTTGGCATGTGCTGAGAGGTCAGGAAAAGACAGTGATGGGGAAAATATGCTCAGTCCAGGGTTTTCACGATACAGTAAGAAGAAAGCTGTGTTAGATCCAGGTCACAGTATTCACTTTTTCTTCTACTATTGATGTGGTCCACGGGTGGATGAAATAATGTTCTGTATTTCCTATATGTTGCCAAGACCTTTCATTCTTCTAAAAAAATACTGGAGATTATGTTTGGATCATTTACCAGTATCCTTTCAGCTCTGATACAGCTTTAGCAATCAAAAGAGAGGAAAGAGGAGGGAAGGGTTGTAGTCATCACTGATGTCAACAGCATATATGTGTCACACCCTCAAAGTTACCCTTTTCAAGGGAAAAATTAGTGGTTCAGCAACTCCTTCTTTTATCTGAACATTGAAATTCTGTCACAAAAGCGTTTTCATTATCTAAATGGCAATCTTCTTTTAAACTGTGGTCCCACTATTTTTACATGTATAATCAAAAATTTGAATGCCTAAATAAGAATGTTCAACTTTTAATATTGTTAGATCATCAGCATAGCAAGTGAATCCGGAATACTGTTGATAGTGTTAATCAGCAGCATCTAGGTAGCACTAACACTTTAAATTAATCATAGTATTTTTGCATGATAACACCAATAATTTTGAAAAAAACTAGTTGTAATTTTTATATCTCACATTTTTCTCTATGGGGAAATGTGGAAAAAAAAAAAGAAGGCAATGATGGAAAAAAAATTTGAGATGTATTTTGAAAAGCCAACAACTGCTTAAACAGAAACTGTTATCTTTGTAGAGCTGATAGGGATAGTGAAAATAGTTTCTCCTCTCTCTTTGGAAGACTCAGCTGTCCAAGTAAGAAAAAAAGAAAAATAGGTGAAAAACAAAACAAAAAACCAAAAACAAAACAAAAACCCAAACAAACAAAAAACCCCCACAACCAAACCCAACCCCCCCCCCCCCCCAAAAAAAAAACACCCAACAAAAACCCAACAAAAACCCCACAAAAACCAGAACCAAAACACTGAAAGAAATTAGACTGATCAGTTTGCAGGTTAAAATTTTCTTTCCCAAAAGGTCTGAAAAGAGAGAGCACTGCAGCTTTTTTCTAGCTTGGCTCCTGCATTATTATGGTTGTATCTCAGAGGGACAGTGGAGCAAACAGACCTTGCGGCTTCACTCACCCAAGTTCTTTAGTCACTGAAGGCTACAAAATAGAAGGATATTTGGGTACCCAATTTTTACTGAAACTGATGGATGTTTACTTAAATTAGCCAGAGCCTTGGTTCTAAACAGAGACTTTAGGATGTGGCTGTAATTCCTCTAGAAAGATTCCCCTGAATCTTAGGGGTAGTTGGTTCTTACCTTTGATTGTGTTCACCCACTACTTTGGTGAATTGATTATGAAACAGAAACGTGGTTTTCTCTTAACAATTCCTTGATTATGTCTATTGTCCTACTGGCTTCTTGGGGGTTTTGAGAAGCTTAGCAATTTCCCCATTCCAAACCCATGACTGATTAAAACTTTTCATTTTTCCTAAGTCATATTCAGATTCATCATCTCTCTATAACAGCCTGCTTTGTCAGTCCTGATCCTAATAGGTACTGAAATGACTCTTCTGCTTAATTTTATCACTTCATTTTATGTTTACCAGGAGAATGTACTCTTGACTGAATTTGAACTAGGGACACAGTACTTGAGTGCAGTGCTGAGCCTACCTTAGCTGAGCTGTCCTCTTCAAGGGGACTGTCTGTTGATCTGAAACTTTAGCTGACTAACTGTGACGAGACAGCAGAGATGAGGGACTAATTATCTTTTCATGGCCTGTCTTGGGATAAGATTACATTAGTTTCTGTATATCAAAATGAATTATTCTTTTATTTTTTTCCTTTTGAACTGCAACTCTTCTAAGGCCAACACATTTGTCTAGAGATGGAGAGGAAGGAAGAAATGTTTGGAAAGCACCTACCCTTCATTTTAGTAGAAGACATGGTGTTCCATAAGTGTGCTTCTGTGCAAGAACATTTTGTGGATGGTATGAGAATAATATTAAAAGTAAATTGTCATTAACTTTTTGCTTAGGCATACACAGATGTATGCTGCCAGTAGCTGGACAAGGAAAGAAAAAAAAATGTCCTCAGTAAAGTTAAACTCAGAAATAAAGATGCTTTTTTTTTTTTTTTAAAGATTCTGACATTTTCCTCACAGCTCCACGTGTCTTCTGTATCCCTCCTCACTGGGATCAGTCTATTCCTGCAGAATCCTATATCTGTGGGATTTTATTTTTTTATTTACTAACTAGCAAAATGAAACCTCACAAAAACATAATGTGTTAAACAAACAAACAAAAGAAATCCACAAACCCTGCGCTTCCCTCCCCTGTAGTCCAGCTTCACACATCAGCAAGCTTCCAGAGTAATTTTTGGTCTCAGCAGGTGTCTGTTTGAAAATCACTTCAAAGCAAAAATGGGTGATGGCAGGGAGAATGTGCTTTACAGATGCTGGATGAAGATGAAAAGGGAACTGAGCAGTGGATTTTGGTTTTTGAGGGTGTTTTGTGAGTTTCCATATGAAGTGAAGGGTTCAGCAAACTGATTCCCGCTGTTCTCAAACCTGTTCCAAGTATGGGTACAGGAAAGCGATGGGTATTTTCAAGCACAAGAAGCTTGTGTTTGTTCTGGAGATATTGTATAGCTGCTTAGTGCAAGATTACAAATGTACAGAATGTATTTTTCTTTATACATTTCTGATTTCTGGCTAAAACCCAAGAATGTCAAGCACTGTTTTTGTTGCAAGGTGAAATCGCTATCCTCTTTAAACAGGTGACACTTTTTACAGAAAACATCTACTGGAGCAAAATAAAGGGCTCCTGTATGCTTGGGTCCCTGCCTTGTCCGCCTGCATACCTGTCTATGTGGTGGCTCTCCTGTGGTGGCAGCCACCTGACACCTCTGTGGCACACAGTGCACACTCACAGTGTCCCATTTACTGGGAAGGAGGGGGCATTGTTGAAGAAGACAATTTAAACTGGTGGTTTCTGATTTCTAAAAGTGGAGACAATTTACTCTCCTTGAATACTCTCTTCTTCTCTGTAACCCCCCCTCTCATTCAGAATCATATGCTGGTAACCTGAAGAACATTACTAGGCCTGTAATTTCTTTTTT
The DNA here is from genome assembly GCF_003031625.1 of Empidonax traillii. Lineage (NCBI taxonomy): Eukaryota > Metazoa > Chordata > Aves > Passeriformes > Tyrannidae > Empidonax > Empidonax traillii. Next base: position 482,836 of record NW_020955784.1, read on the forward strand.
TCCCCCCATCTTTTTATGTTAAAATAGAAAGTGCCACCTTTTTAAACAGAATGTTGCCAATAGTGTACGTTTGTTTGGTATTTAAAATTTTGAATGCTGTATCACACCAATTACTCTTGAATTGCAGGCATTAGAAGAGCCACCGAAACCTGTGAGTGCGACTGAAGGCACTGCCTTGGACACTCATTCAGAGGTAGTGCTGTTATTTATCTTTCACATCTGTATTTGAAAACAAAAAGCAAAGGTTAACTGAGCAATCAATCCTTCTTTTTCAGATGTGCTCCCCCGCCCAGCTTAGACAACAAACAGAAGAGCTGTGTGCTGTCATTGATCAAGTCCTGCAGGACCCACTGGCTATGGTAACCCAGCAGTATGTGGAATTGACTTTTTCTCTTTCTTTTCTTTTGTCTCTTGTCATTAATAAGTTCATTCTCTTTTGAAAATAATTTTACAGCGCCGGTGTGAGTCTTCTCCAAGTTTTCTGCAGATGAGCACGGAGTCAGATGTTGGCAAGGTAGGTGAATAAGCCCACCCACATACCAAAGGCTCTTTCCAAGTAGATATCAGGGCAAGCAAAATCACAATATAATCTACTGCAACTGTAAAACTGGTGGCAACGCAAAGCTGCAACTGAGAGATGCAACATCGGGAGAAATGTCTGGTGATTTAAAAGGCATGGAAGGACAGAGCTGTAGCCCTGGAGTCAGTGCAGTGTTTGTTGCAGGACACTTTCCTGAAGTCAGAGAGAGAAAAATTATGGAAGAGAAACCGTGCATTAAGGCTTCAAAAGCTGGCATCCACAAGGAAGAAATCCTTCATACCTTGCCTGCCATATCACAGGGTCTCTGGCCGTTTCCCAGATTTTGTCCCATCTATGGAATGAATGACTCTACTACAGAGCAAGCAATGTAATGTTCTAGCTTCATTGACTGGAAGCATCTTTCAAAACATTGGGGGTTTTTCATGTTCATTATTGATTTTCAAATAATGAGATAATTAAATTAATAAGTAGACTTGCCCTAAAGTTCTGATTTCATTTTTACTGTGGCCCCTCCTAGAAGGATGATGTCTGCAATATTGATTTATCTTGGATAACTAAGAAACAGGTAGTGAGAGGCAGGGTTAATTTTATATTTCTAAATTTCTGGTTTCATTAAGTTGTACTGATGTGCCATCTGGGTTCAGAAGAATGACTAACCAATGCAAGAAGGTTCTGTATTCTGTTTGCTCCAGGTAAATTTAAGTTGGTCCTGGTAGCTGTAGGAAAATGGAAATGGCAGAAATCTGACTGGAAATGGGAGGAAAGAAATTTTTGGCAAATGTACACATTCAAAATATCTTGCAGAATGTCCAGTTCACCATGCAAAAATAGGGCACAGATCCAGCATTTCTGAGTGTTTATATTCAGCATACACTTCAAAGTTGGTTTTCATTTTTGAAATTACTTCTGTCAATCAGCATGCAATGGTGAATAGAATTTCAAGAGTCTGAAAGACAAACGTGATAGCAGCTGAAGAAGCAGGTAGATGCTGTTATTGAGAGTATGTTTTCCAATGCCTGAAGAATCTGAAGTGGTTAAAATGCTGTTACTAAGGTGAGCTGTAGCATCCAAAACCTACTTACTTGGGCAGTTGAGAATGGAAGGCATCTGTTAGCAGTCATGAAACCAAATAAAGTGGGCAAAGGGCGAGTTTAACAGGATGCAGGATAGGGACCAAGCTAAAGATTGTAAGGATCTTGGAATGAGATAAAAAAAGTGCTTAACAGAAGGTAAAAGAAGGTCATAGACAAGAAAAAAATATGAGTGTACAAGTAAATACTTTTAGTCATATGAAAACAAGTTCTTACAAATGAGAGCATAGAAACATAACATTTCAGGTTATTTTGTGAGCAAATGTAACTTAAAGTTCATGGGGCAAGCACACCTATCTAATAATAAGCATTTTGTTACAAGAGTTCAAAGAGATAAATTAAATGTCATCCTCAATAGAGGGGGTTCAATGTTTTTGAGCAGTATAATTAAGTAGTATTTTCTACCAAGGAAAACTTAAACATACCTTATTCTTATGTATTGTGTGATTATTTCTGGAAAACTTAGGTTTTCCTGGAGTTTAAGCAATTAATAACTTCTCACAATGTTGAAAATCTTTTGGAGTTACTCTTCAGAGTAACTAAATATATCTTTTATGTATATTTTTTTTTTACAAGATTTCAACAACACTGCAGAAAGCAGCTGGGCGTGAAACCAAATATGTAAGTGCTTTTATAATTACTCTATATTTTTCATGCAGAAATGTTTACTTTGTCTCCTCTTACACAACACTGGGTAACTCTGCACAGACCTCTGCTTGTGACATCAAGTGTTGACTAACACAGTGAAGTGAATATATTACAGTGCTGGCAATAGAGACTTGAGATGTCTTCTCACTGTTGTAAATCCATCATGTTTGGAGTCTCTTCAGTGTGGTGTCTGTTGATAATTTTACCTCTATGAATATGATGCTAAAATTAATTTCCTCACGTACTTGTTTGTTGTTTCCTTCAAGCATGGGGCAAAAGCTCAGCTATTTGGCAAACAGACTGTTATGGGTGCTGAAGGGTTTGTTTGGACTCAGCCTGCATTGTACAGGACTTGCTTTGGTAGAAGTCCTTTAGTTCTTGATTATCCATCAGAATTTGTGGTTGACCCAAACTTTTCTTTTCAAGGTATAGAATTGGCCGAAACCCCACAGTTTAGATGAATAGAAGCTTTTTTGTCACATACACACACTTTCCAACATATGATGAAAATATCTATATTGAGTAATTTGTTCAATTATTGAAACATTAAATCCAATTAACATTTTAATTCTCACTAGCACACACAGTTTCTGCATTTTACTTGCAGCTCATCTAGTCGTGGTGAGAAACCTCAGCTTACTATTCATCATTCAGCACTTCCATTGAACCCCAAATCAAAGCAGTGCTGGCAAAGCAATAAAGGTCTCCCAGTTTTATGACAGCACAATGCTTGACTGATCAATCTTGCTTCTTGAATGGGGCAGTATGCATATTTTATTGCATGCTGTGATTTTTACTTGACAGATTGTGCTGGCTCATATTAATTAGGAAGAATATCGGAAGAAAGCTTTTTAATGAAATAAAAGAGCGTACTTGAGAGGTAGTCTGTGAGAACAGAGTGTATTTAATATCACTCCAGTGCAGATCTCCAACTCTCAAAACTGTGGCTGACATATAGCATAAATTCAGGCATCCAACTTATATGCCTAGGGATACAGTTAGTTTCTCTTTGCTGGCATGGAAAATCACCCTTACAAATGCTTCTACTTCAAGTCTCCACTGGAACTTTCTAGATAAAGGAAAGAAATCAATATTTAAAAACATGTCTGGGAAGAACAAAGGGGATTATTGATAAGCTAACCTTTCCTATAAGCTGTGCAAGCATATTGAATTTTCTGTGTGTCAGAAAACAGACTTGGGGTCCCCAGGCTGTGCAGTGGTGCCTGAACTTGGTGGATCCAGGCTCTCTTGGACTCTGCCAGCTATACCTTTCAGCAGAGTCTCCTGAGGGGTGTTTCAGATGTCCCAAATAGCATCTATGCATCATAGTTTGTGAGTAATGCCAGGAGGTCTTGGATGACTCTTTGAGCTGTCTCGTAGTATTAATTTTTACCCATCTTTTAATTTCTTATTCCAAATCTTATTTTTTGCTTTTGAGTAGGAGGCTTTTAGTTTATGCAATTAATTTTACTGGAGAAAATTAAAATGTTAATTTATCAATATAATTTTCTTAATCCTTTTATATTTATGCTGTCTAATATTGAGATACTTGTCAAAATGTTGTTTTGAGGACTTTTTTGTTAAAACAGAAACTTTAATCTATTTATGAGTAACACTAAAGTATTATTTATAACCACAAACATAAAGAGGTATATGCATGCACGCATTATTATATTGCTAATTACTTCAATAGATTATATGGAGTAGTAGATACACAAATATGTTGAAATAGCCTGCCATTTAACAATTAAAATGTCATAGATTTGCCTTGTCTTCAACTACCTTTTATTTTCTCATGTACACAGAACCTTTTAGGGATGTAAATAACTGTGCAAGTAGCAAGGGAGTGTACAAAAAGTATGAAAGCATCACTGACTTCAGTGAAATTACAGCAGTTTGTACCAGCTAACAACTAAGTACTATAGTTGTAATTTAATAACTTTTAAAATTGTATGGTCTTTGATAGGATCCCATTCACCATTTTATAATAGTGCATATCTGTTGACTGTAGGGATGATACCACTGATTTGGAATAATAATTCTCAAAATAAGAATTTCTCCTGATTAATTGAAAAAATTAATGTCCATATTATTGACCTTTTTGCTCTTCTTGAAAGTTCCATTCTAAAATTTTTTTTAAGTGTTACAGATATGAATCACAAGTGAAAAAAATGGGAGACCATGAAGCAGCTAAAAATGCACACAAATATTTAGAATAAGTAGTTTTCTTTATATGAGGTCTGCTGTGCAGACCTCATATGTCAGGTGACCCCTTTGAAATGAGATTTATTCTTAATTTGTGCCACTGTAGTTAGACAGTTTATTCCATCCTGCTTGTATTTGTAGATCATTCTGAAGTGTTTTGATGTCTTTAAGCTCACAATAAGGTTAGCCACTGCAAGTGGTTGGTTCATGGTAGGGATGAGTCCCTTGTACATGAGTAACCACTAGTAAAAACTCTAGTTTACTCTGTCAAGGGCAGAAGAGGCACTTCTTGTAGATTTAGTGCTAAATCACAACTGCTTGGGATTCAGTCCCTGACTGGTTGGGAAGGTTTCCTCCAGCAGCATCTGTGTTTGGAGTTGTGGGTGCTCTCAGTAAGGAGCACAGTCCTCCTCCATGACTCATGTCGATGCTGCTATTAAGACCAATGTAGGACTAGAACCAAGAGATCCAGGGAATGACTAAACATCTCTGCTTAGCACCTGAGAGCCCACAGCTGGAGTTCGGTGGCCACATCTCTCAAAGGTCTTGGTCACAAGGTAACAAAAGATGAAAGCAATCTTCCCTTATAAACATGCTGGATTTACTTTTATAATTGAAACAGTGAGAGAAACATCTAGTTGAGTTGATAAAAATCCAACTGTAGTGGCCCTCCAGTAGAGGGTGCAAGATGTAATGGCATTGACTTCTTGTCTGCTACAGCTTATAACATCTAACTGTCGAACTTTTTTTACCACTATACTGAAGAGTATTCCCATTTTAGAGTCCCAAGGCCTCCAGATCACACCTACATGAAGGAAGGTCATGCTATTTATACAGAAAAACTATGTTATCCAATGGTACTCCTACAGGGCTTGAAGGAGTTGGGAGGAGAGATCAATGCACCAGAAATTCTGAATCTCACCAGTGTGAGGACAAATAAGTGGCATGTGGTTATTTCACACACACACTCAACCACTTTGCATTCATTACATTTGTCATTAATCTGGAAAACAGGGTCCTTCCTGTTCAATGTATACTCAGATAAAGAAAAAAAGATACTAAGTAGTATTATTCTGGTTTCTCACTGTAAAGTCAGAAAGGGTTGAGAAGGTTGGACTGAGGTCCCAATAAAATTGACAGTGTTAATGACATTGATGCTGCAAATTAACAGACAATGACAGGCTCAGAAAAGTAAGGCTTTAAACTTCAAGATTAGATCAAATGAAATTTTTCTGCACTTGGAGAAAAGAATCTCTAAAATCTTAATAATAGGCATTTATATTTGATTATATCTAGAAATAAACTAGAAATGAGAATGTTTTATATTCTCTTACCAATTGCATATCACTGCATCAGTGGGAAAAGCTTCTGTGGCTAAGCATAGTGCTGTACATGGATTTTTCTTCTGTCATTGTTATAATCACTATGATATTGTATATAGTACTGTGTATATTCACCTTTTTTGCAGGCCAGCCTTTACAAATCGGTGCCTATGGTAACAGAGAGTCAGATGGTATGTATGGCACAACTCTGGTGTACTGTTTTTCAAAATTTGTTCAATTGTATACTAATTCTGCTCTTTAGTATAATTTGTTCCTACTACTTTGCACAGCTTGAAATGTCACATGTCTGGATTTATGATTCCTGGTCCCCTTCATGGTTTCACACTGGCATTGCTTTACAACTTTATTTATTCCTTGAGCTTTAATTGCTCATTTTATTGATTTTTTTTCTCAAATCTGTGTTATTAACACTGTACTTGAGGCAGTTCCTCCAAAATATTTCTTTGACAATGTGACAACTTTCCTAAGTATTCCTGTGGGGAAATCTGAAGTGAGGACTTAATTCTCAGCCTTGATCTTCTCTTCTTCATGCATGGTTTTTATGCCTCAGTTATATTTACTGGCCCCAGAGACATTTCATTGTGAGGAAATTCAGCAAGTTTTTTTCTCAAAGTCTTTCTTGGCCTAATGCATGACATTTTGATATTAAGGGCTAGATTTTTTTTCTTAGATTCTCAACTTCCTGTCTTCAGAGCTTTTTCCCCCTTATCCCTTTTTTCACTTCTTTGCACTGCTCTTTGAACATTCCAGT
>NW_020955784.1:489531-596034 GCF_003031625.1 Empidonax traillii
TTTTTTTTTTTTTTTTTTTTTTTTTTTTTTTTTTTTTTTTTTTTTTAAAGTAAGTATTGTAATTGTTTAACTGTTTATTTTATTTCACTGGTTTTAAGTTGCTATCACTACACTGGAATTCTTGTGCATATTGTTTGTTCAGGCAGCAGTGCTGTCTCTGAGAACACCGTGACCTCTACTCATGAATGATTCTTCAGTTGCTACATTTTGACTTAGAAATTGTGCAGAATTTATTATTCAGCTAATTACTTCTCTTTTTGGGGATTCTCTGATTCACTGTAATAGAAGGATTTGGGTTGGAAGGGACTTTAGCGACCAACTAGTTTCAACCTCCCTGCTGTGAGAGGGGCGGGGTTGCAACTGGGACCTGACCCACTATTTTCAGCAAGATCTCAGGGCCAGCCACTGTCATAACAGCAGAGGAAAAAATTAGAGGTGAACCTGGCCATACACCTGCCAATAAGAAGTTCAGTCGTCTGACTTTTCAGACAAGTATTGTGGAAGGTTCATTTTCATGCAAAATACCCTCTGTTTCTGAAGGAGGGTGGCTACGTCTATGCTTCCTATAGAGAGGCGTCCTGGCCCAGCCTATAGCTTATTTCTGATTGTGCACTTGCTGACCTGGGCCAAAAGCATGCCAGAGAGCACTGTGGCTCTAAATCAGTACCTCTGATTATGGGTCAGCTCTGGAACTTGTGTCTCGGCCGTGTGTAATTTGTTGAAAGGCTGTAAAGGTATCATGGCAGCCCAGTGGTACCATAATAGCCTTTACCATTTTTTAATGTTATTGTAGGTGGACCAACATTTTCCTTGGCAAAACTGAGTTTTAACTTGTTTCTCAGCAGTGTCAGCTGTGACAACCATCATCAAGGAGAGTTCAAGTTTTTAGTTTTGGATCAAAGATTTTATGTAGCTTCTCAGAGAGCTAATAAAGTATTTAGAATTCTGGTTGATATCTGTCACTCTGTTAGCAGTGTCAGACATAAACATATGACTCAGTCAGCACTTGAGTGCATGATTGTTCTTTGGAAAATGTGACCTTAAAAGCATTTCTACCTCATGCTTTTGGAAGAGGTTTCTTACATAAGGAGAGTAGCATATCCTTGATGATTTCAGGTACCTCAATGGGCTTTTAATTGCATAGTTACATGGTGTGGAGGAGTGCCAGAAGGCCACAAGTCCTTTGTATATAATGATGACTCAATAACAAGTGTACCTTTCTTTTTAGCTTCATATTTACCTTTCTGTTGAAAGCCAGACATTTTTATGGATGCTTTTCAGAAATGTTGATAGGAAAATAAGTATTTTATGATGAATCCTACAAAGATAAGTCATGAACTATGGGCCATAAATTCATTAAATGAGTACTGCAACCTTCACTAAGTTGATCTTTGTAATGAAAACGTTTTTGATATGTAAGAGTAATAATAATAATAACTTGGCAGTTATTACTCTTTAAAAACAGTATGACTGCATGGCTGATTTTTTGCTTTCAGCTGTATATTTTTCTTACTTAGGAGGCAAATGAAAGTGACCCAACCTGTTGAAAGGAGGGAGGAGGGCATAAATCACAAAGTTACGGGAAGATATTTTGGTTCCTGGGCCTTGCTCTTCCCAAATGCATTGTGCTCCTCCCTGTCTCTGCCATCTTCACCTCAGACCTTGGGCACTGCTCTGTCCTTTCCCAGGGCAGAAGCAGAGCACAAAACATGAGGACATTTCCTGCCTCCTGTACCCTCCCCTCCAATGGACACCCCTCTCGCCTTATCCTTGCTGGTTGTCTGCAGATCTCATTTTAAGGTGATCCATAACTCAGTTTGCATGCTACATCCAGCAATCTCAGCTGCATAGTTTTAAGCTTACTTTCATAATAAGCTTCTCTTTTTTCCAGACAGACTGCAGAAGTGTACTGGTCTTATAAATAGACAGCATGGTGTTATTAAGTGTACATATTTATTGTATAAATAATTATAATAGTATGTATAAATAAATATAATAGTAAATCAAGTTTTTTCTCTGTATTTTTATACCCATCTGGATACTGAGGATGGGGAGTTGTGACAGCACCTGTTTCTCAGTCCCATCTGGGCAATCTGCCCCTCTGTACAGCAATCACAGAAGGAGCTCAGCAGCAGACCTGTTGTTACCTATATAAGTTGTGACAGGGATCACGCAATTTCTATGGGGTAGTCATAACAGAGAAGAACACAATTGACTTATTTAGAATTCTAAATTCAATAAAAGACCTTCCAAAACTTAAATTATGAAATTCCAATGAGAAAGTATACTTTTTCTTCCTTTTTTTTTCCTTACTGAACAAGTCTATTTTAAAATTATCCCTTAACCTCCATTTAGAGTTGATGCCACAATATATCTTGTTAGATTTTACTGCAAGAATTCAGAAAATCACGGATGTACTGAATTGAGAAGTTCATAGTAAAATTTTTGGGGTGACTGGTAGCTAACCAAGGAATTTTTTCTTGATTAAACAATCCAATTTGTCTGAAATTATGGGTATCACATATCCATGCTTATTAAATTCACTAAAATTCCACTTTTTCAAGTGAACTCTTAAAGATACTGTCACTCAGTCACTGAGGGGAGCAGCTCTGGTGCTGGCATGATCGGCAGTGGAGTATTCAGCAGGGTGCACAGAGGGGTTTCCCGAACCAGGGGAACCTCAGAGGGAGCTGAGAACGCTGCCAGGAGCCACGGCAACAGCAGTGAAACCCCCTGTGGGAGGTGGTGGGCCCGTGTAGAGGAGCTCCTTTGCTCAGTGACAGCACCCTGGGAGGAGGTGAACAGGTTGAAGAGTACCAGGGAGTACAAGAGATAGATTACTGGAATCACATTCTACCTCCTTTCGGACAGGCCTGTTTAGGAGGCTATTTGGCAGAGTCCCTTGGGGATCAGTTCTGAAGAACAAAGGAATGTGGGAAGAATGGACATTCTTCAAGAAGGAAATATTTAAGGGGCAGCCATCCCTATGTGCTGAAAGACAAGCTCTTGGGGAAGAAGACTGGCCTGGCTAAACAGAGAGCCCTAGCTAAAACTTGGGGAAAAAATGGTAATTTATACCTTTTTGCAGAAGGAACAGGCAATTCAGGAAGACTACAGGGATGTTTAGAGGTTATGGGGAGAGAAAATTAGAAGGGCCAAAGCCCAACTAGAAATAAATCTGGCCACTGATGTAAAAGACAATAAAAAATGTTTCTATAAATACATCAGCATCAAAAGGAGGGCAAAGGAGAGTCTCCATCTTTGATTGGATATCAGGAGAAGCATAGTGACAAAGAATGAGGAAAATGCTGAAGTATTTAATGCTTTGCTTGCCTCAATCTTAATACAAAGACCAGTTGTTCTTTGAGTACCAGCCTCCTGAGTTGGAAGAAGTCCCTGTATTCCAAGGGGTAATGGTTAGCTACCTGTTACACCACCTAGACACACATAAGTCCACGGGGCCAAATGGGTACTGAGGAAGCTGGCAGAAGTGCTTATTGAGCCACTTTTAATCATTTACCAGCAGTCCTGGCTAATTGAGGAGGTTCCAGTTGACTGGAGGTGAGCAAAACATCCATCTACAAGACGAGCCACAAGGAGGATCTAGAGAAGTACAGGTCGACTAACCTGATCTCTTTCTTTGACAAAGTGACCTGCTTAGTGGAGGATTGAAAGGCTGTGGATGTTGTCTATCTAGACTTTAGTAAAGCTTTTGACACTGTTTTGCACAGCATTCTCCTGAGAGACTGGCTGCTCATGTGTTGGACAGGTGATTTGCTGGGTGAAAAACTGGATGGATGGCTGGGCTCAGAGAGTGTTGGTGAATGGAGTTAAATCCAGCTGGTGACTGGTCACAAGTGGTGTTCCCCAGGACTCAGTATTGAAACCAGTTTTGCTTACTATCTTTATCAATGATCCGTATGAGAGGATTTAGTGCACAGTCAGCCAGTTTGCAGTTGACACCAAATTGGGTGTTGATCTGCTGGAGGTTAGAAAGGTTCTACAGAGAGATCTGGACAGGCTGGATCAGTGGGCCAGGGCCAACTGTATGAAGTTCAACAAGGCCAAGTGCTGGGTTCTGCACTTGGGTCATGACAACTCCATAGAACACTACAGGTTTGGGGCAGAGTGGCTGGAAAGCTATGACACTTAAGGATATAGTTTAGTCTTGGACTTTGCAGTGGTAGGTCAATGGTTTGACTTGATGATCTTAGAGGCCTTTTCCAATTTAAATGATTCTGTGATTCTATGACTCTATAAAATCCATCATGCAATCATTGCTGTTAGTCCTCAGAAAGACTTTCCCCCAACCTGGTTGTAAGTTAAATTACATCATCACATGTTGTCCTTCCTTGTTTCACAGTTAGTGTTTTGAGCAACCCAGTGTGAAAGCAGAAGTGTAGTTGTGCATAAAGTGTGACTTGAACTTATCAAGATGCAGCTGAACAGCCAGCACACAAACAGAGAGCAAAACCCACAAACCATACTGAGCTACTGACAGCTCAGTAGCTATGAGGTTTTGTGCCTAAAAACATCTCTTGCCATTTTTGTCTACAATCTGCATTAAAAGTAGTCCAGGCAGCATGACACCTGAATAATTTTGGTGGTGAAATATGTCATTCATAAAACTTCTCAAAGTCTAGTCAGTACAATATTTTATATTATTTTTCTTCCATCTCTTTTCTCCTGCATTTTCTATGGGTCAAGACAAAACCCGGTGTCATTCGTCCTGTGCTGGTGAAAGGAAAGAGTGCACAGCAAAAGGAGGAGCCCTATCAACCCAATCCTTTTAAAAAGTACCTTGAAGAAATCAGTGATCAAGGTATTGAGCAGGTGAGTAGCTTTCACTCTGAAAGATTTTATAGCCTCAGCTAGTTTCCTCAAAGATGATGGAATAAACATAGATCCTTATTTTGTCCTGGTCTCTTCTTTTTTTCGGCAAAGTTAGATGATTCCCCAAGGGGCACCTGGCTACTAAAGGAAAGTATACAAGCTGGAGGTGGGCAGCTGGGCTTTCCACAGGGACATTTTTTTCTGGTGATGTAAAAACCTGTATGTTGAGTAGAGGACCACTTTATGATGTCTGTAGGAAACACTGTAGAAAAAGAAAGTTGAAATCTTGTGCTCAAGCAGGTGTCTAGTTCAGATCTATTAGAAAGTTCTTCTTTCATTTGGGGCCCAGACCAGAATCTTCTCAAAAAAGAAATGACAGCATGGACTTGGCAAGGTTCACTCTTCCCTTTCCAAGGAAGACTGAAGAAGAGCCCCAGTGTGTTTTCATGTCGCTCCCCAGCGCGCAGCTCCCAGGGTTCATATCCATGTTGCTCCACAGCTTGAGGATACAGTTCTTCTACCACATGTGAGGAGCATTATTGGTCAGCCTAGGGGGCAGCAAAGGTGCTCTCTTCTTCCACAGCCCTCTGCCTGAAGCCATAGGATCACTTTGCAAAAACACATCTTGAACTTTGCTGACTTGTGAGTCCTTATCTTGGAGAAACCCCAGATGAACGGCTCTGACAGCCTTTTCTCATACATTTATGTTTGTGTGCGTTGTTGCCAAATAAGCCTTAAATGTGATACATAATCTAAATGTCCCTGTTATTAAGCTATCCAATATGTTCCAAATCTTCCATCTGGAGGGAAGAAAAATGAAGCCAATAGTCCTCTTGTCAGACACAATGTGAAGAAAATACCATAATAATTTAATTTCTCTTACTCCTATGGCTCTCTAGTCACACTAGAAATTTAAGCAATGGCAGGCCTCTCCCCTTAGAAGAGAATTTAATTAAGATTTTAATTTTAGTTCTTTCATCCCCATAACTTGCTGTAGAAAAATCCGAGTTTTTCAAGGGTTTTGCAGCAGTCCAAACAGAGGTGAATTAATTACAGTATAAGTGGATTCCAGGAACACATATGAGTGGCATCAGAAGGTTTCTATAGAATGTAGAGTTTACATGAAATATAAGGAAAAAAATGAACTAAAATAGTGATTAACAATTTTACTCTGAACTTTTGATGTTGACTGTGAAACTTTGAGTTCAGATACCACAGGTGAGTTGATAGTGCATCATTCATGCTCTGACTTACTGAAAACCTTCTGATGCCAAGGTACTGTGCTTCCATTTGCCTGGAATGAAAGAGCAGGAGAGCTGACCTGGAGCTATTGCTGGGGAGCTTCTGCCCTAGGCCACCTCAGTGGAGCCTTCCTGCAAAGGTAGAGGCAACTCATGCCTCTCTTTCATCAGGTCTAGGCACTGATTCTGCTGGCTATATTTTTTCTGATGAAAAAATGATGTAATCACCAAACTTCATCTTTTCAGGCAAATACAAACCTGGACTTATTGCCATAGCTTGAAGCATTTTGACATTTGAAGCTAATTATGGAAACCAAACAACTTACACTTTATAAGTTACTTGTGGTACATATTACTGAAGTACTGAAGTCCAATAACCAATGTGGTTGTTACAACAAAAGCCAAAATAATTTCATATTAAAGCTACATATTAAAATGAATGAAAAAAATCATGCACTGACCTTAATAGCTAGAAAAGGTGATTTCACAATTAGTATGCTCAATTTTTCCTCCTTTATTTGAAAGAACACTGTTATGTGCTTTATAATATTGATAAATTTATATTTTTATCCTAATCCAAGTAATATTACAAGTTTCTGTAAAATACTTGTTATTTTAGAAGATGTCTATTAAGACATCTTCATTCTGAAAAAAGAAGTACTGTGACTTGTATTCAGATGGATTCACTTACTTAACAGAAACTGGTTTTGTTTGTGTGAGAAATGGCTATGTGATTCTAGTGGTGGTCCAGGAGGACAGTTAATAGTACAATCATATCCAGATCTAGGGAAAACACTAAAGTGATGAAGAAGACAGTATATGCTTTTTATTTCAGCTCTTGCCTCTCAGAGTAGTTTTATGGTGCTAATATAAGTCCCTTGTGGGTGGAGGAGACTTGGGTGCCCACATGAGGATGTTCACAATCTTACAGCACCTGTGAAACTCTCCGGAGGGGTTTTAGTGCCTGTAAGAGTGCTGCAGCACTGACTGGGACTGGGCTGGGTGCCCAGACAATAGTTTGAAAATTGCTGTGTTTGTCTCTAGTCACTGGATTTTTAGCCTTTAAAGACACTTATTCTCCCTCTTCACCTGCTCTCAGTAAGACAGCATTTTTGGCTGCATGGTGCCTGACTTCCAGAGAGGGGTAGTTGTTCCTGCCAATGTTGCCCCCAAATCAGGTAAATTTACTGTTTACATGGGATATACGAGCTGGGAATTAAAACTAGGAGACTAGGAGCTAAGCATTCTGCTCTCTGTGGAAGAGCTAGTGCTAATCCACTTGTCCTCAAAAAAGAATTTAGCAGGCATTGACTGTGGCTGAGAGCAAAACTGCTCATACTGTTACTGATTTTCTCAGGTTTTCTTTGAAGATTTCTGCAGTCATGCTGGGAGGTTCAGCTCTTACATTTCTTTCCCCTCCCTCTCTCTGAGTTTTTCTTTTTCTCTGGTACTATTACTAACAACAACCTCTCTTGATGATGTTGCAAGCCCATCTTGAAATGACAGTCCCTTTCAGACTGCATCTTTGAGGAGGATAGAGACTAAATGAGATTTCAGATGATATCAGCTTTATTAATTTCTCTCTTTTGATTTTTCTTAGACCTCTGCAATACCTCTCTGCCCTGTCAAACCTCCCAGTGTGGCACTGACCACTGGTGACTATGTGGGTGACATCCAGTCTGAGACATAATGATGCAGGCAGCTGTAACTTGTGACCCTCAGCTTCATGTCCCTCTGTTGAACACAAAGGTTTTTTTGCACACTAGAGAGTAGCTTGTTTACTTTTCATTTCATTAAGACAAGTCCCTATGTGGAAAAAGACCATTTCCCTTATAAAATAATAGCAGTTTTTTCTGTAACAGGTAGCTGTTCTTGTGCAGATAATTCAAAGTGATGAATAGAGGAAAAAAAAATTAGTAAAGATCATGTGTAAAGGATGTAACTCAGCTCACAGATAGCTCTTTTCATCTGTGTTCTGGATAGACTATAAAGAGGTTGTGCATGTCACCTTCAAACACTTTTTACAGATGGGTATATTATTTCTGAGGTTCCAATCCAACAGTATTAAGCTTCCACATTTTTGGATGTCTTAACTGGAGATGGTATTTTTCCCATCATGAGAAGGAATTTTTTCATTTTAGTGCATTTCAGTAACATTTCAAGAATTTTGCAAGTCTGCTGCAATTTGTTCAAAAAAGCACCACAAAATATACTGGAAGTAGATGTAACTCATGAACAGTGCTGATATGATGGCTTTATGAAGATTTTGATTTCAAATTGGGGAAACAGAATCTTTCTGGGGAAAAATAAGACATTTTGTTAAATAATATTAAAAGACTTACAAAGAATATTAGAGAATTAATGTGCTTGCAAATATTTATTAGCAAGAATGTACTTAGACTCCTTTGTCATATAAAAAAAAAACAACAACACTTTGGGCAATGAAGGAAGCCAGATAAGGATGAAATAAAGAGATATTAGTTACACTTGGAATGAACTTGTGAGACCAGTTTGCCAAGGTTTTTCATTAATAGAAGCAGAACTGGTGCCTCTGACAAGGAGGCAAGGTTGGTGTGAAGTGACTCCTTCCAGGCTCTGATCCACTTGTTTGCTCACATTCACTATTTTGGTGAGCAATGCATTAGTTTGTGCTGGAACTAATCACAGCTCTTGTCACATGTTTTCTGTTCTAGAGATCAAAAGGCATAGCACAGGGAAGTTTCTGGTCTAAACTCAGCCAGCCAAGTTGGTGAGAACTCAGGATGTATTATGTCAACAGCCTTGACAAAAACCTAAGTGTGAGATGTATGCCAAAATCTTTTTTAAAAAAGTATTTTATCCTTTAGGTGCAAAAAGAACATACATATTGTTGTTTGGGTTTTTTTTTAACCAGAAACACTGTTGACTGCTGACAACTTAGAGCAGTGAAATATATTGTGTTTGCACCTTCACTGGTTTAACTCTTAAATATCTGAAATGGTTTGTTAGAGTCTTATTAAAAAGCCTGGAGTGCTCCTGCTAGTTCATAGATAAGGCAAAGTTTCTGTTGTACCTCTCAGGCACTGTTTTCATATTCATTTTGGTCCCAGTCCACCCTCTCATAAAATTTCCCAAATGTGGCCATTTTATCCTAGCACAAGATGCTTCAGGACTTTCTTTTTCTGTCACTTGAGCATCAGTTGAGCAGCAGGGGGGAGATGCACTGGACCCCAGTCAAAGTATAGTTGGTTCAGTGGGACACCTACAGCAAGTTTTTGTGTGTGCACACAAGTACTTTTTCTGGTGAATCATCAAGACCTGTGAAATGTAAAAATGTTGCACTTAGCTTTCTGCCCAGACTTCTTTTTTGCACCCGTTAACTCTTTTGCTTTTTCTTTTTTTTTTTTTTCCCCCATTGAAGACTGCTCTCCTACACCCTCTGTATCCAACTAAACTGATTTCTCCAAGTCCCCTTTGCATCCTCTATCCATCTCCCTCACTGACTGTCTAAATTCTGGACCTTTCAGCTACTTGTCTTCCATCACATATGATGTTCACAACAATTCTTGTAGCCTCTACAACTCTTTGTACAATAAGGTGAGCATCAAGTGTGGTGTGATTCAAGAGCTTTGTCAGACTTTTATAATTTTAATTCTAGGCAAAATTCAGCTGAGTCATTAGGATTCAGTAGTGGCGGGTGCTCTGGGAGATGCATCTCAAATAAGCCTATCTCCAGATTCCCTGGAGATATTATAGCTTCTGCTTTCCTTGGCACAGCTTGTGTGAGGTCTTGCTTCCTCCAGACCAACTAGGACAGAGCTCCCATGAATCTTCATTCAAACTGTTTCTTCTCTCAAGGAGGAATAATCTATTTTATCCGTCATGCTCAGTTTACTTTTAACATTTACCCACATCAGATTAATGGGGTATTCATTTTTTTCTTGGGGACTGAGCAAAGGGAGCATAACCTGAAAGCAATACAGTGCCACGTCCTCTTTTCCTAACACAGAATCTGCAAATGATCAGACCTTGGTGCCAGGAGAGATTATCACAGTCTGAGATGTACAGCGTGCTTTGTTTGAGATGCAAGAGGTTAAAACCAGTCATTAGGTACTGTTTCTTTAGGCTATGTTGTGGTTTCCTCACCAGATCTTATTTGATAGGCTGGGTTTTGTTCGGTTTAAATTTTTACTGAAACTGAGCTGACATGTTTACTGAGGCAGCAGTGATTTTATAATCAAGTGTTTTTTGACAAGTTTCCTGGTTCATTGAAGGGCATTCACATGAACAAGCAAATAGTTCATATGACCACTAAAGCAGTTTTTTTTTTTTTATAATCAAAATGAGTATTTGCTGTTGCTAATGAAAACAATGCTAGAAACTCAGAAATTTGAACAGAAAAGTGAATAAGACAGGGAAAAGTTGTCTGAAGAAAATTAAGATAGTGTAATTTTTTGGTATTTCACGTTAGCTGTTCTTTTGGGAAACAGGGTAACCAGATGTCAATACTGGGCTAGTTTAATACAAACAGAGGTTTATTCACCCTAGGAGTAAATATTCTTCACTTGGAATTTTTTAATGTTTTTGTTTTGGTCTGTAATATTAATATTCTTCAATAAGAAAAGGAAGATTACTTTTTTCCCCCCACATGATCAGTATTTAACATTTGAGTCAATATATGTTGATAAAAACCCTGACAATATTTGCCTATTATTTCCTGCACCACCCAATACATTCTGAGCTATCAATATTTTTAAAAAGAAATTATTTAATTTTTTTATAAATAATTAAAGTAGCAGAAAACACAGTACAACAAACACAGTATCAGGTGTTGAAATTTGAAACAGTAAATTTGAAATTTGAAACCCTTTCTGTAAACAACATCCTGATAGCATGCGAATTATTTTCCGTTCTCAACTATACCTGGACTGTTATCTCTGTACATTCCCTGCAGTTCTCCCTCTCCACTCCTCATCTCTTAGGATAAGGGATGATATGCAATGTGACTCATTGCTCGTGATACTAGCTGTATCTCCAGGCATCCACTAAACACGTGGTCAGTGTCTACATGTCTACCTGTTATCCTTCTAATTATGTGTTGTGTTTTGCTTCATGTTCCACTAGAGGGCAAAACCTGCTGGCATAAATTCTTATAACCCTTCTAAATATGTTATAAATACAGTATTGAGAAGGGACAGGAGGTCCCAGTGAATGAAGTTGTTATTCTTCACCTGCACATTTGTTAAAAAATTATCTATAAGAAGTGCTCCCTTAGAAATGGGAAAAACCAGAATGACCACTTGTGTCTTACATTAGTGTGACTAGATATGGTGAGGTCCTAAACCCAGGATAATTTCATTTGTTGGCTTAGGGTGTAAGAAAATAACAGCTATCTGTGTCTGAAGTGCTTTATTGGAAGGGCACTGTGGTGTTGTTTAGGCAGCCTTGACTTCATGCCAGATTGTTTTTGTTTGAAGCTCTACCAAGTACCTGAATCTCCATAGATGATGAAATTACAATGATGAAGCTGAAAGATATACTTGGTAGGTTTTTTTGATTATAACTGTTCAAACTGATGAAATCCATAAGTTGTGTCCCAAATAATTTCACAATGTGGTTTTGGCTTTGATAGGAGGAGACAGTGGGAACCAAGGTATTGTGGCTCTCTCCTTGCATCTGTGAACAAGCTGTTTCTGAAATAAAAATGTTGCCCATTTAAGTGAGCTGATTCTGTTCTTACTCATCTTGCTATATCTCTTGTCCTCTCCTTCCCTACTCTGCCCTCCTGCCAGAGGTGCTGCTGCTCTTATTTAAATTCCTTGGTTCTGAATAATTATGAGTTAAACTTTGTACAATTAAAAAAGCTTCCTTTGCTTTTGATTGCAACAAAACAGCTTAAGAACATGAACTTGAATACAGCTATTGCAGTGACTGAGAGCCTGAGGTAACATTTAACTCTGTGGTTAACTTCAAAGCTGCTTCTGATGGGAATCCCTCCAGCCTCTGATAGAAGACTGTGTAGAGTGGAAGAGCAAAAACCTCCAACTGGAATACTGTGTCCAGTTCTGGTCTCCACAATTCAAAAAATATGCAAACAGACTGGTGAGAGTACACAAATAGGCCACAAAGATGATCAAAGGGCTGTGGAACCTGCCCTATGAGGAAAGACTGAAGGAATGAAGTCTTTTCCCCCTGGAGAAGAGGAGGCTCAGGGAGGACCTCATCACAGTATCCCAGTACTTAAAAGGTATTTACAAAGAGGATGGAGGCTTTCTCTTCACAGGGAGCCACATGGAGAAGGCAAGGAACATTGGGTACAGCTTACAGTAGAAGCGGTTTCATGTTGTTATACAAAAGTATTTTTTTTTACAGTGAGAGGAACCAATCACTGGAACAACCTCTTTAGGGATGCAGTGGAGTATCCATCACTGGAGGTTTTCAAGATGTGTTTGGACAGAATTCTAGATAACCTCTCGTAGGCTCTCTTTCCCACAAAAAGGTGGACCCTTCCAACCCGTGCTAATGTATGATTCTATGATTCACATGGAGGCACAATCGATGTAAGTATCTGTCAGGGCAGAGACCACTAGATTTTAGGAAACCAGACATCATCTGGAAGGAGAATGACCTCCCCTAGTGAAGAGTCGAGGAATGAATGGGTGTAACTCCCTTAGCTGGGAATGGCTTCTACGTGCCTACTGACTATAAAAACTTCCTTTTTCTTTCTGTCATCAAGAGATGAATACATGATTTATGTGCATTCATGTGAAAATCTCCCTGTCAGTTAAATATTTAGCAATACAGCCTTTGAAAATGGATTGGAGGGAACTGGCTTTTTGCATCAAGTATGAGAAATATCAAAAAATTGCCACTTCTGTCTGATCAGGCATCACTTATAACAGTAGCAGAGGACAAGTGCTTTTTAATGTCCAACTTTGGGATTCAGCCAGTCCAATTTTTTTCCAGGACTTAAATGGAGTTTTCTTGAAATCACTGAATGTAGTTGTGCTGAAAGTGTCAACCTTCCATAATCACTTGCAGGTCTCCAGGCTCATAGGTAAGCAGAATATTTAAAGGGAATCTTCATTATTTTTCAAATGAAATCAGTGGTATTTACCTCATCATCCGATCTCCTACTCATTGGAGTTTATATTTGATTAATGGCATCATAGTTGGTATTGACATTCTGTGAATACAGCAACCTTTCAAGGTTGCCATGGAAAAGCACTTTTCTCCCAGACATCATCCCAACTGCTTTTACTTCTAGAAGACAGTTTCTTTCTCTCTTTTGAACTTTGATATTTAGATGTTGTACTTGTGTAGGTGTATTGTGGTTGATCAATCTTCTGTGTTCCAGAACAATTGCTTTAGTGTAGAGGTAAATAAGTCAGCTTTTAGTGCTGTGCTGCAAATTGGACCTCCTTGTTGGGAATATGCTAATAATTAAAATTACAGTGTCTCCTTTGTATATTCTTTTATGTAATTTCTTGGGCTTACTGAGTTATTTTAGCGATATCAGATGACATTTCTATCATTTTTTACTTGGTTTGATAAAGCCTTTAGAAAATGCATCCAGAGTTCCCACTCAGTTAATCTTTAAAGAAAGGCATTTCTCATGAAGCTCTTTAGAAAGATCATAACTTGGTAATCAATTACTTTCTTCAAAAGCATTGAATTAGCAACAGAACTTGAAGGTAGCTTAGGTTCAACAGGAGAGCCAGCAACATGCACTTAACGTGGAAGTGCTCAAGTCTGGCACTGCCTGGAATGAACTCTGTTACCCACTTCTCTAGAGGCAGCTCTTCCAAAGGTAAAAATAAAGAATTGGTTATTGTGTCACTCCTTTTGATCTGTGTAGTTAGGAAAGTTTGAGAGCCTTCCTATCCTATTTCTTCAAGGAGAAGCTGTTGATAGTATTTCTTTGGTGTTTCTTTGGTGTATTTCTGTTCATTTAAAAAACATGCTCACAAAAAGCAGTTTTTTCTTGAACGCAGTAGGATCAAGCCCCAGCGGGCACTTTCTATGCTTAGAAATGGAAATATGCTTCCTAGTGAATGCCTTGAAGTGTCCAAGTTTCCTCTTGGAACATAGTTACAGCCACTTCTGTTTCTTTCTGTCTTTTCATTTATACAAGCTGTCTCTGCTGGCACAGATTAAACCAATCTTAAGCCCCAAAAATGCTTTAAAATGCTTTGTCTTAATTCTTAGAAGTATCTACATAATATGAAATTTGAGTTCATCCTTATCCCTGGCTTTCTCGGGTGATTGCATCTGGTCTTCTGCATAGTGCATTTCAGTGTCAGACATTTTTTATACCATAAGCATTATCAAATGCAACAGAAATTCTGGCCCTAGCTAGCAACTAATTTCTGAGTCTTACCTTAGCCTTCTGTATCTTCAGATTAATATGGGAAAACATTTTAGGAGAACAACCAAAGCAAACACAACAGTCCAAATACTAAAACACTTCTAATATCTGCTTTTAATGTCTCTGTTTGTTTGTGAAGGGGATTCTGTGGCACATCACGTGGTGTTAGGGTCAAGCTTGTAGCTTGGAGTCTGCCTCTTATGCTAGAATCCTGATTCATAACTGGATTTGGATTGGATACAAGTTCATTTCTGTAGACATTCTTTAACAGTAGAAAATGGAATGTTAAAAATATCTATTAATGATTTGGCAAATGGGAACTGCAACCTGGGGACAAGTCTTTGCTTGTAATATAGTAAAAAGATAAAAGACAAGATTACAAAGAACAGAAGCAAACCAGAGGTAAGGGTTGTTATTAAGAGCAATAGCAGAAATATATAATTGAGTAAAAAATATCAAACGAGATTTGGAGCATGTGTAACCTTTATGAGAAACAAAAATAATAATTGTACACCTCTTATTGAAGACAGGGAGAAAGCAAAACCTGAAGGAAAATCATATTTAATGAAAATTATGCCTAAACACCCAGAGCTACTAGAACTTCATATCTTAGACCTCACTGAACACAAATGTTTCTATGCAATTTCCCAATACTTTTTTGGATTGTAAAAAACACTATTCAGGTATCAAGAAAAAGTAATCAATTAGCTGATAAGCCTTTGGAAATTTTACATTTTAAAGGACAAATTGGCACAGTTGGAATTCACTTAGCTTTTACTGCAAGTATTGATATAATGGGTACTCTGAAATATGATCTTAATTCACTGCACTTTCAGTTATGTTAGATAAAAGTATAAAATATAACTAGTTCTGGTTCCAAGTAGAAATTCCAAGTATTTACTTAAAACTTGAATTAAAAAAACCAGTATTTATGGGTTAATAAGGATGTTATGAACTAGCTTTCTCTTTTTCTCAGTTAAACACTGGCTATAATATTAGTAGTTATATAACGAGTAGAATGTGATCTTAATACAAATTTTTATGTAGTAGGTTACTGTTACACATATACACTCTTGAAGATTCAGTCAAAGTTTGTCGTTTGGATTTAAAGTAGCTAAGGTCAAAGATCTCTGTTGCATCAGAAGCTTACTCAGAAAACAGAGCTTATTCTGTTTTGTGGCTAATCTGGCAAGAAAACATGGGGGGAAAGCCAGCTCTGAAAATTAAATAAATTCATTTCACACTCTCACTTGGAAAGCAGTTAAAGTTCTTTGGCTGTTATCATTCAGTGAGCAGTGAGCCCCTTCCTTGGGCCAGGAAGCATCATAAGTTCTAAGCAATCATTCAATTTTTGTGAGTCCATAAGCAGTTTACAGTCAATATTCTGAGGGAAATTTCAAGTATTTGTACTGTCAGAAATTCTGACATTTTCTTTTTAATACATGTAAAAATTTGAAAATATTTAAATACTCCAGAAACCAATATACATAGTTTAAGTTATGTCAGCTAACTCAAAGCAGATAGTTCTAATCCATGTAGTTAGAAGGTGTTTGTCTTCTCTGCTGCCTTACCGTATGGATGTGGATGTTATCGTTCTCATGCCTGGTGTCTTCATTATGGGCCTGGAACTCTTGCTGGCCTCCAGCTCCCATAATCACCTATAGTGAAATTAGCCCTGCAAAGAACTGTAGTCTTCACTAGTGCACAGCAGAAATGAGAGGCTCTTACCTTGATTGCCACAAAGTGCACTGATAGTGAAATACATTTTCGTATTTTATGGAAATATTCCAAAGTGAAACATCCAGGAGAGAAAACACTCTGTTCTAGTTAGAGATGAGTTTTCTTACAATTAAATATTTCATTTTATTTTTCTAAATTACTAGTGAAAGTTTGCAAGACAAATTAAAATATTTTGCAGAAAGCTTCATTTTTCTGTTGTAGTATTTTTCAATGAAAAATCATTTTGACAGAAAATCCCCAGTCAGACTGGGGCCACGGGCTGGCTCTGCATGTGAAATTTAATTTGGTCTGGGAAAAGACAGCCTAAGGAAAATTGATGCACTTCTTGTATGCATCTCCCTCCCACTCTACTCATAGATAAGGAATCCCTACTGCAAAGCCCTGTAACTCCTCCGGCCTCTGGTATTCTCCAGTATGAGGTTGGCTAGAGCCATTGTGGATGACCCACCTCTAGAAGTGTTCAAGGCCAGGCTGGATGGGACTTTGAGCAACCTGGTCTAGTGGAAGTTTTCCCTGTCCATGAAAGGGCAGTTGGAACCAGATGATCTTTAAGGTCCCTTCCAACTCAAATCTTTCTATGATTCTTTCAGTCTCATTACACTCTGGTGTCCTCCAGGCCTGTGTCTGCTGAGAACCTATCAGGGAACCAGGTTTGCATGGTTCCAGTGCCTGGAAACAGCTTTGAGATCTTTAAGACAAAAATGCACAGCTACAGTAGTGTATAATAATGATTTGCACATCTTTTGGGATGTTCTATTGTATAAATGTCTGAAGGCACATTATAAATTTATGTTGTGATCACTGTTTCTACTTTTCCTTTTACAGAGAAGTGAAAGATGCAAAAAAATTGGGTACTTAACCAACTGAACCTTTGAAATAAATTTTATGCTGTGTCATTTCAAAGAGACTAAAGACTTCATAATCATAAATTGCCCCTTTATGCTATATTATTTTCTTTCCCCTTAGCTGAAGGTAGTCCTTGCTTTGCTGCTGTGGGTGTTTTACCATTTATTGGTACATGAGATTTTATGTTCTTGTACTCGGACAAAGTGTATATCCATAAAACAGTTTTATAAAAATGTTTGCTTATTATGCATATCTAAATAAATATTTTCAGCTTTGGAGAAATTAGTAATTTTACCTGTTGTGAAGGAATGTATCTATGCTTAATAAGAGTCTAGAGTACCTAATTTATTTTCAAAGGGGATTAAAAACTTAACAGAGTAGTTTGAAAGAATAGTGTAAATGTGAATGTTCTCTTGTTACTATAGTTGAAATATTCTAATTTCTTATGTGTGTTATCTCTCACTGGTTCCAGTTTTAAACCTGTGCCTCAATTAGCAAAGGTTGCAGACCCTCTAGAGAGTGACTTTGATTAATGAAAAAGGTCTTAAATTGAGAACACTTTAGAAAGCTTTATATTAGTTCAGAGGCAGCTGTGATTCATAGCACAATAAAGGTAAACTGACCTTTTAAAGGCAGATATGCCGTCTTGATTACAGAACTAAATGAACAAAGGTCTAAAGAAGATGTTATATAATCACCTCTTTTCTAAGCCTTGACTGAGTTTGTAAGACGTTATTTTGGCCAGGTATGTAGTTTCCTTTTGATCTTACATGCTGCAAATACTTCTGTATTGTAAAGATATTCTGTTCTCCTCAGTACAGTTTTGCAGCCAGAAATGCAGATTTAGTTTGCTCTTTCATAGTTCTTAGAAATAATAAAGAGAATGTCACATTAACAGAAAACTGAGTAATATCTAAAAAAGTTAAGTATTATTGATTAACCTTGTAATAGTAATGCAGAGTTTTGTAACTGTCAAAGGAAACAAGAAGAGAAACTAGAAAAGCAATATTCGTCTCCCACCATCAACAGGCACAATCCTTTCACATTTGCAGATGGAAGCTGGTTTCCTTGCAAGCTACTTTGACCTGGAGATGAAAAACTGCCAGTGACAGAGCTTGATGAGATTTCACTACACAACACACCCATAAAAAGTACATAGTCCAAGTTGCATTCACACCTCAGATCTTGTGGACATGGCCGTATTCCTACAGGATGACAGTAACACAACGTTTAGTAAGAAAGAGTTAATCCCATCTCATTCTACCTGCTTCATGTTCTAGTAGTTTTATGTTGACTGTGTGGTGTGCATTCAAGAGCACAAAAAATCTTATTTTTTAGGAAAAATCAGAGGCTACATTCTGTAGCCTCTTGGTTAAACAGGGAACAGGCATGGGAACCTACAGCACGGCTGACACATTTCAGATTATATTGACATGATATAAATAACACAGATAGCCTGCCCCCAGTTTTTTTAGGATGAGGTCACTCAGGCCAAGGTACTCAGCTTCTTTGCAGATGGAAGAGGCAGAGCTGTATGATTCTAGGGAAAAACCCAACAGCCTCCTCTGGGGGACTTGCAAGACTAAGTGCTATTTCAGCAGTGCAGCACTTGGTTTATGTCATCCATATTCATTTAAGTACTACATAAAGGTCTTTATAAATGAGCCATATGTGACTTCCTTAAGACTAGACACACCTGACTGTAAAATGTATAGACTCTTCTATGATAACTTCAAGGGTTTTGTGTCAGAGAAGCCTTTTGAGAAGAGAGAACTGTATATTGTTTGTTTTTTCTCCAAGTCTTAAGAGTGCACCAACTTTTTTTCTTCATTATTAATCAGTGAATTCCTTGTCTTGTTTCAATTAATGCTCTGCAAAATAATCAATATTAAGGGGATCTGTCCAGAAAATACAGGTTATTTTTCCTGTCTATGGAGACTGTCCTTCATATTGACCCTCTAGTTTGAAAAGCGAGTGCTATCAAAATATAGGAAGCAAATGCATTTCTTTGTCAGGTCTAAGGAGAGACTTGAGACCTTATACTCAAGGAGCATGGTAAGGCAGAATCATGACTGAGAGGGGCATTTCAGGTTAACAGGGTAGGCAATGAATGCCAGCAAGAAAGGCCAGGATGAGATAACACAATAGAAGCACATTTTTCATTGTTTGTCTGTCTGCAATTTGAGGAAAAGAGCTGCTGCAGTCTCGAATCACTATCTGACTGGGGAACCTTTCTTTCTTAAAAGCAGTGGACCATTCTTTTCAGAAGACTTAGCCGCACATCAGAACAGGATATGATCAATGCTGCATGTCTTTTTGGTTGACCCTTCTTGCTTTGCATGGAATACAGAGATGCCATATTCTGATGAAGGAAAGGGTAACTCAACTCTTGAGTTTATTCCAATGAAATACCCTTGCCAAGATACCTCAGGTGTTGCTGGAACTTTGTACATGTGTATCATCAAGGACTGCTCACCCTTGGTAGTCACAGGGTGCTGGATTTGGAAATGGGACTTCTGTCTCCCATGAAGACCATCGAACGCTGCCTGTGTGTGCTGCAGCACTGGGGTGGTGTGAGGTCTGGAGGATACCTTGCCGGCTGCCTGGCTGATGCTGGAAGCCAGGTGAGCAGCAGAGGGAGGGATGCTGCCACTAAGACAGTCTATGCTCCTTACCCCTTCCTTACCCTTCTTTTGCCTAAAATGATTTCTTTGTAGAAACTTATTGAATAAATAAATAAAATTGTTACCTAAAGTTATTCACTTGATTTTCGTTTTGAGAAAGAATAATAACAATAATAATAACAACAACAACAATAATAAAAGTTAAGTGGTTCAAAGCTGCTGTTGTTGCTAGAGATGATTCTTTCTTCCCTGAAAAGGAATCAGGGCAAATTCACAAAGGGAGAGAGCAATACATAGCAGATCCATAATGTAATTTCAGAAAATTAGAGCACATTCCACTTCAGTATCTTTCTTTGTGTGCTGGGCCGGTGTAGCAGATCCATTTTGCTTCTCAAAAAGCACAGTGTCAAAATCAATTTTCTTAGAAGAAGAGCAATATTTTTAAGCAACACATTTGTTGATTTACTATTTGATCTAAATGCCAAAACAAATTAATGCCTTTGGTAATTCGAAAATAGCAGGCTTTTTCCTGTCTTGTTTTTATAGAATTCTAAAATACTCAAATCCCAATGCTTTCAACAATCTTTGCTTTAAAGAGAATGTCTCTGTGTCATTGTATAGGAAAATGTCACAAGCTTGTGATCTTGACATTGCCTTTATAAGCTCCAGATAATCTATTTACCTGCATTCTAATTAAAATCTCCTTGAAACCGATATGGTTCTTCACTTGAGTCACATCCATCGAACTTCATTAGTCGGATGCAAGACATGTAATGTTCAAAACACTGGAAAGTTACTGAGATCTAAGACTCCTTTCTGCACATACTAATTACTGTTACACAGCATTTTTTAGTTAAATGTTTTTATGATTTATGTCTATGAAATTTTGAATTAAGGAAAGGTCTTTTGGAGAAGATTTAAGAAGATATTCAAAGTGACAGAAATATGGTTGCAGTTTTCAATAACTTTATGTGCATTATCTCATACTAAATGTATCATAAAGCAGGTGCCCTTGCTGTGTTTTTTTACTTGAGATGCCTTCTTGAAATTCAAAAGGGTTTCATCCCTTCCCCACTCTTTTAATTATGGGAATATAGTATAAAAGAAAACAGGCCATACTTTTAAATAGATTTTCATACAGATAAGGGGTAGCAACAGAGTCTACTGAACACAAATGAGATCTCTTTGCCTTGCTATGCTATCCTCTGTATGTCTGAGGGTTTGGCTTTAATTATTAAATTTTAGTGATATTTTATATAGAAATTAAACTGATTGTGGATTTCTTTTTCCTGTTTTTAACCTCATGCTCTCTCCAACTTGTGACATCTTGGCTCAGCAGCCCAGTCATCCCATGATGCCTATTCCAGAAAATGAGACACTCAGCTCTAAGGAGGTAATCAGTTGACATGTGATGGGTTTAAGCATTTGCATGCTGCTTATCATTTATGTATGCAACTTGTATACAGTTGATCAGCAGAAATGTGCTGAGCTTTCAAACCTGTTTTTTTCCAGTGCGGGGACTAGATAAACATTATCTGTTCTTAATGATTAATGAAGAAAAGAAACAGAGTTGTTTTGCAGCCTGTGTTGCATATGGGAATTTGGAATAACACTAACATTTACACTTCAGGTTCCTGATAAGCGCAGTTGGGAAGTAAGCAAGCGGAAATTGTTAAATTATGCAGTTAGTCCTATTTAAATAACACTTTCCACAATTTTCAGTCACTGATATAGCTTCTGTTTTAAATACCAGATACTACAACAGCTACCAGAATCACTTAGGATAATTAGCTATTGAGAATTACATAAAAGACAGTCAAGAAAACAAAAGTAGTTCAAGTTTGCCCAGTATCAAAATTCAGTGTAAGTTTTATTTGACTTTGAAAAAGGATACAAATTTTCTTGATGTCTAAGTTCAGGGGCCAATTCCCTACTAGTTTTACATATCTAATCTCTAGGACCATAGTGGTTACCACCCTAGATAATCCATTCAGTGAGAGCAGAAGCAATCTACTAGTAATTATTAGTTTTCTCTTGAAACAGAGCATATAAAGATTAAAAAGGTTCTGCCAGCACAGGCAAATCCTTTTTACCAATGAGGATTTATAGCCTCAATGTTGAAATAAATGTACATAATGTAATTAATTATCATACTCTTTACTCTGGCTTTGGAACGTAATAGAACATCTTTAATTAAAGGACAGTTACAATATTATTTTTGAAATTCACATTTGAAGGCATAGCTTACTATAAATGATAGAGCACGTTTATGACACAAGAATGAATGTTTTACTGCTGAGACCTGTTTTACCAGGTGCATGTTCACAATTCTTCCACTATTTTTTTGTTGAGTTTAACAATACAAATCAGAATGATAATTAAATCTTTGTAAAACAGTTTATATTTAATTAATTATTTTAGAATTTGATTCTAGTTTTGCTAAAAGCAGAAACATAATAATTTAAGTAAATGAAATGGATGTTTGCCAGTAATTTCTGCCAAATGAGTAACTTTCTTGTTGTTTTGAAAAATATTGGGAGAATTTTGGGGTCAAGACCTTCACATTTTGGAAGCAGAGGATTTTCCTGAATTCCAGGTTTGTGGACAACATATCAATATATCCTCACAGTTTATCTCAGTTCCACTGGAAAAAAAGTGGTAAAAAAAGAGTAAAAGAAAAAGTTGATATCTCACTTGTTGGGTGGATTGCACCAGTAATATATAAGCATGAATGTAGCCTCTTATGTGTATCCCTGGCCTCTCTGTGCAGGTTGTCAGAGGCTTAGAGCTATTTCATATCTCTTTTTGTTTGAATCTTCATCACAGCCTTCCAGCCTCGTCCTTTTTTCCTTGCCTTTGACATTTCTGCTTGTTTCTACACCATCAATCCCCTTTTCTCTGCCTCCCAGGAGCCACTTCTTGATTCTCTCAAAAGCAGTGTCTGTTGTGGAACTATTCAAAGAAAGACCCAAAATGCCCTCACAAAGTGAAGTTAGAGCACAAATACCTTGCAGATCTTCTCAGACAGGTGGTTTTTTTCCATCCCATCTGCAAAGTTTCTGAAATATTATTGAAGTTAAAGTGTTCCTTTACAGGGTGGTGAGACAGACTGTATAGATCTGAGGATAAATTTGTTGTTGTGATTAAGTAGATTTGCACTGCATCAGGAACACTAAAATGCGTGTGTACATATACACATGTATTTATGTGTATTTATATAAATGTGTGTGTGTATGTATGCATGTATGTATATGTATATTTGCAGCCTCTGACAATGCAGATGATTTTCTTGTATTTGAAAATAAGACTGAGGGAAGCAAACAGCTGAATTCTTGTCTCTCATCCTTCTTCTTTACAGTTTACACATTGAGGGAGAATTTTGCAGATCTAATGGAAAGATGGATTCTTTCAAAGAGAATTCTTTAAGAGACAAGATACACAATGTAGCTGATGCATTATTAAGATCAGTTCAGTAAACGAAGCATCTCATACTTACATTATAAAGTCAGACTACCATGAGCGAGATATTCTTGAAAAGAATTTGTAGCATGTTCTGAATTAGCAGTGACAACAAAAGTGCTAAATTCCTTTGGTTAGAGGCCACCTTGTCTGTTCCAAGACAGGTAAAATACATAGTACTGTCTTCTAAAAGTTTCCTTGTATTTAAATGAACAGTTGGAACAGAATTTTAATTTATTAAAAAGCCTAAATTTATTACAATCCTTTCATCATTTGTACCATGACCTCTAGAATAAAGATATCTGATGAAATTGTGGTTGCATTTATAAGGGCTGAAGAAAATCAACAGGAAAGAAGAAGATTTATAAGTGCTGCTTTCAGTATGTTTTGTATTTTCTTTGATTAACGTCTTACTGGATGACAGTCATTCACTACTTAATGTGAGCTAGAGGCAAATAGTTAGCTTTAAAGTTGAAAAAAAAGTGTCAGACACCATTTTGTACAGCTGAGCAGAGTGAGGATTTGTGCTGGTTCCCTGGGGCCTGTCAGTAATGAGTATTTTGTAACTGTGACTATGCAGATGGACTCCATGTAGATACCTCAGGAAGAATTGTGGCAGACTCATCACAAGCTGGTCAGGAAGTAACATCAAGAGATGACACATTTATTTTTTTCTCTGTTACAAGCCAAAGAAAATATTCTCCAGTGAACTATTCAAAGTACTTGTACAGAGTGTGAGATCTAATTCCCTCCCCCCCCCCCTCAATTTTTAATCTCATTTTTATCAGAGGAAGTGACCAAGGCACACCATGCTGGCCATGTGGGGGCTGAGCAATGTTTAGTGTATGTTTCGTGGGTGGCAGAGAAGACACAAATGCATCTAGAGATGACCCCCTTTTCTCATTCTCATTTAAGAAGGACTGAGCAAAGGCATCTGTTTCTCTTGAACCAGGATCAGCTCAAGATATTTGGGACAGTCTTCTTAGCTGTCCTGAAGGTGGTGGCTTCTTGGAGATATGTTGTTGTTGAGCTATCTCTGTAGAACAAACAATTTTCATCCTTTTCTGTTTTATCTGATTGTGTCTTCAGAACTGGATGTTATGACGCTTTCCAGTGAATTTTAAAAAGGTAAGGTAGGTCTTGGTTGCTGGCTTTTAAAATCACAACATCTTTCAGGCATCTGCATTGTTAATTTTTTATTTAGGAACCTATCTTGACTTTAGGAACAGTTTATATGAATTTACACTTTAGGAGTTTACATAACCCACAAGTCTCCACCTAATTTAAAATGTCTTTTTTATCAGTGAATCCCATTTGAATGATGAACTGATTAGGAAAAATTCTGTCAAGTTATAAGCCCAATATTACTCTTACTGCTGTAATAAGAACCTTAGGTCACTGTTCTATAGTGTCTACCCTCTTCATCTATAATTACATAAAGGCATATACTTCTCCTATAATGTTTCCCACTTATAGTGTAAAAGTCAGTGTGGTTTTGGCAATTCCAAAAACCAAATGGATGGGCAGATGTTCTGTGAAACATAATCACCTCCTTGACCTTTAGGAAGGAGTGAGGAAGGTAAAGAAGAGAAGATGCTGCTAGTTTCTACTTAGTAATTTGTATTGTTTTCCTCAAAACAAAGTATTCACTGGAAATTAAAAAACAAAAAAAAGTTACGTTTCTATTCAGAAGAATAGAATTCTATTCTTCTTGTAATTTAAACCTAGTTCTGTAACAGCATGTACCAAGTAAGATCTATCACTTCTCTGTAAAAGCAGGAAAATAAATAAGGGATGTTCTCCTTGGGAAATCCTCCTCCACAGGCAGCGCATTTTAAATGGAGGAAATCTGAAGGATACTCCTTGGAAACCTAATCAGGAGATATGCTGGTAATTTTTGATACCCACTGCCTTCCTTTCAAGTAAAACTAGTGTTCACACAGGTTAGAATGTGTGAATGAGGTTGTAATTGTTCTCAGAATTGTACTGAGTCAGAATCTCTAGAGAGAACATGGGACATAGGTACGTGTATAGTCTCAAAAAGGCCTTGCATGTGGGCATTAAAAGTATGTCCTTATTACCCTTATTCATCTATGACTTGCAAAATCCTAAGTCTATTATACAATTACTTTAGGTCCATGTAATCTTTTGCTGAAGTTGTTACTCTATTTTATCTGTTATGCATGAGAGTTCTGCAATATTTCTTTGAGATACCAATAACATTTGTAAGGCCAACATTCATAAAACAACCACCTGAGAGAAAGATGGTTTCATTGACTTCTGTGGTGACAAGATTTCACTGACTGTCTTTTGTGCAAAGTAGCAAAAGTTCTTGAAATTGGAAATTCTGCAAAAATATCAATAAGGTCCAAAGTTCTGTTATTTGCTGCTCTTAATCTTTATTTACTTAAGGAGTGTTCCTGCTCTGAAGTCAACAATAGTATTAATCATTGATAGATTCTACATATAAGAGGAAAATGCACCCATTTTTTGAAAGTGTTCTTGTACTAAAGAATTTATTTAAGGGGTTTTGTTTTACATTAAACTCAAGTTCCAACCCAAATGACATTATCACAGCAGACTGATGTTCTTCCAGTTGAAAAAATCCCATTGTATCCTGGATTATTCTGTAATGATCCAGCTCTTTCGTACCATTCAATACCTTCTCAACCTGTAAAGAAGATTCTCTGTGAAAGAAAGAACAGGGATATGGCAAATACCTAATGAAAGTAGAGGGAACTGTACTGGAAGCACTCCCACTCAAATGTCAACTTTGTTCAAGTCCCTTCTTCCTTCATTTGGTGCTGAGACAGGCCCTTCCCATCGTGCAGACTCACTGGGACAAAAGGCTGCCTTGCTCCATGGGCTTTCCTTGTAGCATGTCCACCCGTCACATTGTGGGTGTACTGTTCAGTTTTTGCTTTCAGTCTTGCCTAAGTTTGCAGCCTTCTTCCCCAGAAAGTGGCAGAGCATTACTGCCAGCTCCTCTTTGGAGTGATGGTTTCACTATCCTTAGTCTACTCTGACCAAGCCGAGGACTGCAAACCTAGGCTCTCTCCGTTATAACAGTTCATTTGGCTGAAAATTTAATGACCCTGCAGATGAGCATTAAAAGTAGGAATAACTCCTTCTTTTGCTAAAGGAATAAGATATTTGGGTGTTAGCTGTAACAAATTCTTTAACCTCCAGAATGGATGGGCCGCTTAAAGGGAACAGTGAACTGTAGCCTTCTGATATTTATAAATAGAAAGGTAGGTCCAAACCATGCACATTTCTAAATTCTCAAATAAAACCTTTAAATATCAGTAGACATACTTTGTATTTACTTTATAATTTAACAGTACTTTAACCTTTTTTTTAATACGTTTTTATGTACAACAGGAACTTTATACTTGCAACAGGTATTTGGGCAATACTTTTGGCCTCCTTCAATGATATCTTCTTGCTTTAAATAAAAACTTGCGGTTATAGGCTACTAACATGAAAGGGCATTAGATTACCATGCATTAGCAATGAAAAAGCATTTTATCCATTTATGGGATTTTATTTCCGATGTGATGACTATAAAAAGAATTACTGTAAATATTGCTTTTTTAATGTTAAATACCTAGGTAATGCATAGGTAATGAGAATCACAGACAAAAATTAGTTATAGTGTTTGACTACTCTTACTCTGAAAATTATTTTTCCTTATGACTAGTTAAAATTTCCCCACTTGTTGTCTCATTTTCTTTCACTGTGCAAATCTGAGCCATCTATAAACTCTCCTTATATAGCTGGAGAGGGAAAATAGATACCCCTTAGCCAGTTAGTTGGCTTAAACAAGTGCTGTTGCCACCCCTCATCTGTCACATGTGTTTCCCAGAAATCAAGAAACACTTGCAACCATCCTGATAGTCCTCCTTTTAGTTTCCTCTGCTTGCTTGACAATTCTTTTTTATTGGGAATGCTTAAAAATGGAAACTGTGTTTCAGATGCAGCCTCACTACTGCCCAGCAGAGGGGAATAACTTCCCTCAACCTGCTGGCTGTGCTCTAATTAATGCAACTGGGTATGAAGTTATCCTTCATCACAAGGATGGACTGAAACACTTTCAGTTTGGTGTTGACTAAACCTCATGTGCTTCTTGGCAGAGCTGCTACCCAGCCAGTCACTGGCCTGTACCATTGCATAGGTTATTCACTTCCTCCGTCCCTCCTTGTCCCCATCTCCTCCTTGTCCCCTCCCAGGTGCAGGATTTTGTATTTGCCTTTGTTCACAAATCTCCTGCTAGCCCGTTCATCCAGTCTGGAAAAGTCTTCCAGTTTGGAAAAGTCCTTCAGGATGCGAGTCATACCCTTGGCATATTAGTCTCCCTTGCCTATCCAAGTTAGGAACATTCACAGATGTCCTGGACATGTAGGACCTTCAGGACCTTGATGGAGATGTCACCCTAGCATCCTCTGAAACACCCCCTGACGCAGACATTTTGAACTGCTATCTTTTTAGACCAGTATCCCAACCAGTTACTCGTCCACTCTGTAGTGTACCCTGCTCCTCACTTTGAGACTCTAGGTGACTGTGGAAAAATCCTTACTAAACTAGGGGAAAATAACTCTCATGTAGTGTGAATGCAAGGGTGGTCACGTACTCTGTCCTCCCAGAATGAGGTTCAAAAAAAGCATGAGTCTGAAATGTCCTCTGATGTGCATTTAGTCAAGGTGATGCTTGTCTGTTGAAATCTGCTGCATGCAGTAGACTTCCTCAAACGTGTCAATGCATCTCCATCAATTACTGACAGTCCTGGCTCACTGGGGAGGTCCCAGATGATTGGAAGTTGGCGAATGTCACACCAATCCACGAAAAGGGCAAGAAGGAGGACCTGGGAAACTACAGGCCTGTTAGCCTGACCTCAGTGCCTGTCAAGGTTATGGAGCAGATCATCCTGAGTGCAATCACACAGCACCTACAGGATGGACAAGGGATCAGAGCCAGCCAGCATGGTTTTAGGAGGGGCAGGTTCTGCCTGACCAACCTGATCTCCTTTTATGATCTGGTGACCCACCTGGTGGATGAGGGGAAGGTTGTGGATGTGTCTATCTGGACTTCAGCAAAGCCTTTGACACCGTCGCCTACAGCATACTCCTGAAAGAGCTGGCAGCTCATGGCTTGGACAGGGGCACTCTGTGCTGGGTCAGGAACTGGCTGGAGGGCCGGGCCCAGAGAGTGCTGGTGAACGGGGCTGCATCCAGCGAGTGGCCAGTCACCAGTGGTGTTCCCCAGGGATCAGTGCTGGGCCCAGTCCTGTTTAACATCTTTATCGATGATCTGGATGAGGGGATTGAGTCCACCATTAGCAAAGTTGCAGATGACAACAAGCTGGGGGGGGAGTGTCAATCAGCTGGAAGGCAGGAGGGCTCTGCAGAGGGACCTGGATAGACTGGAGAGATGGGCTGATTCCAATGGGATGAGGTTCAACAAGGCCAAGTGCCGGGTCCTGCACTTTGGCCACAACAACCCCCTGCAGCGCTACAGGCTGGGCACAGAGTGGCTGGAGAGCAGCCAGGTGGAAAGGGACCTGGGAGTTTGGAGCCAGCAGTGTGCCCAGGTGGCCAAGAAGGCCAATGGCATCCTGGCCTGGATCAGGAACAGTGTGGTCAGCAGGAGCAGGGAAGGGATTCTTCCCCTGTACTCAGCACTGGTGAGGCCACACCTGGAGTGCTGTGTCCAGTTCTGGGCCCCTCAGTTCAGGAAGTATACCAAGGCGCTGGAGCAGGTCCAGAGAAAAGCAGCCAGACTGGTAAAGGGCCTTGAACACAAATCTTATGAGGAGAGGCTGAGGGAGCTGGGGTTGTTTAACCTGGAGAAGAGAAGGCTCAGGGGAGACCTCATCACTCTCTGCAACTCCCTGAAAGGAGGTTGTAGCCAGGTGGGAGTTGGTTTCTTCTCCAAGGCAACTGTCAGTAAGACAAGAGGACATGGTCTTAAGCTCTGCCAGGGGAGGTTTAGGTTAGATGTCAAGAAGAAATTCCTTGCAGAGAGGGTAATCAGGCATTGGAATGGACTGCCCAGGGAAGTGGTGGATTCGCTGTCCCTGGAGGTGTTTAAGAAGAGACTGGATGTGGCACTTAGTGCTATAGTCTAGTAATTGTGTGGTTACTAGATCAAGGGTGGGACTTAATGATCTCAGAGGTCCCTTCCAACCCATCTGATTCTATGATTCTATGAAACATCATTCCCTGGTTCAGTAAACAGAGTTGTAAACTAACAGTGCAGCAAACCAGTGCTTTAAAAAAAGAGAAAGTACTGTATGAAGTTGTCAGCTGGTTTTTACACCTGTACTGGCCTAACATACTGCAGTTTTTATTCTCCTCTCCACTTTGTTTTCATCTTTTTTTTTTTTTTTTTTTCATTTTTCTATAGGTATCCAAAGAAAGAGGTTCTGTTTAGCTCTGATGGTGAGTATTACTTTTTTTCTAACTAGATTACAGTCACAATTTGAATATGTAACTACTTTGGTGTCACTTTAACAAATTTTTATGGCTTTGATTAAAAAGATGGTAGGGTGCTTTAGCTACACAATTTAGTGTTTGGATAATAAGATGGCTATGTTTGATGAAGGCTTTTCTATGAATAATTACCAAGACAGAATAATTCCAATTATTAACATTACAGAATAAAATCGTAATTGGATTGATTTTAAGTGGGATACAAACAAAAAGTTGGAAGAGATGGAGGTATGGGCTGGAAGTGGATGATAAAGTGATGTCAGGGAAATAAGATGATTTTTCTTTTTATATTTGAGCACATAATCACATAGTGCCATTAACATGAATAGTTTGCTATAGTTAAACAATACCATACTACAAATAATGTGCTATGCTTGAGAGCAGATATAATTTAGTACTTAACAAGGGAGGTCACCAAACAGATGATACTGAAAAGGCTGAAAGGCTCAATGCTTTTTGTTTGTTTGTTTACTTTTCTCAGTCTTCAACAACAACAAAAAAAAGAGTAACAGCCTAATGAAACTTACCCTTAAAATACTTAATTAAAGCAATTTCTCAAACACTAGTGATAGGCAGGATGAGTAAGTTCCCAGAAAACTGGAGAAAGGCAAACACCATGTCCTATCTAAACAAAAGAGGAAAGAAAAATCTAAAGAATTACTAAAAAGTCAGTTCTAACAGCATTTCCAAGACACTGGAACAAAGTGTTAATAACACATTTGTAGGCATCTAGAGAATGGTAGGGAGATAAGATTACTTGTACCCGGACACGTCAGAAACAAATCCTATCAAGTTGATCTCATTTCCTTCTGTGACAGCAAAGCAGATACAGGGATGTGTTTTATACACAGTCCCACACGGCATTCATAAGCAGGCAAAGCAGATATGGACTAAATTAAATTCACATAAGGTAGATACATAACTGATTGGAAAGCTGGACTCTGAGAAGAGTTATCTGCTGCCAAAGAGGGACAACATCTCACAGCTTTCCAGAATGCTGTGTTCTATTTAAAACTGTATGTGTTCACTATAAAACTTTGCCATTAGTTACTTGCTCCATCACGTGGACAGTAGGATTACCCAATTTGCATCTAATGCCCATTTGGGAGGACTTGCAAGAAGCTTGGAAGGCAGGATTTTAATTAAAAAAATGTCACTTACAAGAAGGGCTTGAAATAAATACAATAAAATTCATTGAAGACAAGTGCAAAAAAATATGAAGAGTACAGATAACAAAGGCATGACAGTGTTACTGCAGGTGAGAACCTGAGGATTGTAGGGGAGGACAAACTGAATATGAGTGGAAGAGATGATGTCCTAACAAAAAATGCCATTCCAGGGAGATGTTGAAGAGAGTGCTTATAATATGATAGAGGCAGTTACTCATGTCTGTTCAGTATTAGTGAAAAATCAGTTACATGGGACGTAGGAAACAAATAGGAGATTTTGAAAAAGTGTAAAGGTATCTGTGTCCTCACACAGATGAAAAGAAATAAGGACAGAGTAGAGGCACAGCAGTTTGTGTCTCTTCATAATGGACTATTATAAAGGGATATTAGTCACTTCTTTTTCTTTCCTGAGAGTAGGAGAAAGAGAAATATGCCTAAATTTCAGAGAGAATTAGTTTGAATTTGAACAGTTGCAGCTCTGTGAAAATTTAAGTCTTAAAAGCAATTTGCCTCTGGCTGCTGCAAAGACAGGTAAGCATCTCACAAGGTAGATCTGGTCTGCAACTCTCATCTGCTCCCACAGCTATAGTAGAGATGAGGTGGCTGAATATATCTTTTGGGTTGGTTTTTTTTTCCGTGAAACTGTGAGTTCCTCTTGTTAGCTATATCATCAGGCTGTATAAATGAGAAAAACTAAGTGACCTCAATGCGTGTTACACATCTTGCTACTCTTTCTTTTTGACCATTTACATTCATGAAAAAACTCTTCTTTTGCAGCCCCAAATTATGATCAAGAGCTGAAAATGCATTTTGAGACCTGATTCTATACTGAGAAGGAATCCACACCACAAATCTTATTTAAAGTACCATAAAAAAAATTGTCTCCAATATGATAATTGTAAAGCACTAATAACAATCAAATATTCTTTCAAGAGATAATCTTAAACGCTAGCATAATTAACTCCAGAGCTACACACTTGAATATGCCGTTTCTTGAAATGCTTACCGTTTTAAGAGATGCCCAATATAACACAGCGTATTTTATTTAGAAATAATATAAATGTTGAAATTAAATAAAGCTGTATTTTTGTTGCAAAGTGTTTTTTGTGGTTTTTGTTTTTACTCTTGTAAATCTAACTCCATGTGTTTTGAACAGCTGAGAATGAATGCCAGCACTGCTGGGAAAGGAATGCTCCTGCTTGCTTAACCTTGGTTACATTTTGACTCCACACAGGCACTTGGATTTTGTGAAGTAGACCAAAGACTATTCACATTTGTGCCAGCACTCACAGCAGTCAGCATGAACAGCGATTTTTTCCCTGCCATGCATATTTATAGCCCTTTTGGCCAGCAGAGTCTGTGCCAGTTGCTGAGTGCAGGCAAAATTACTGCAGCACAAGGAAGAAACACTACTTTCTTCTCCACTTCACACTCCTATGCTTTCGATTCTGTGCTGCTTCCACACGATGTTGTCCAAGCCTGTATCTTAAACAGTTTGCTTTCCAAATGCACTGTAAAAATCTAAGGAACTGATTGTCTATGCTTACATGAGTTAATTGCCTTCTCCCCAGTCTCTTAATCCTTTGAACCACAAATCATCCTCAGGTATGTATATGCTCAGCCCTCTCCTGGTGTGCAGGAGCATTTTACCTTCTGATACATTCTGGCTAAGACTAATATTTTAATGAGAACTGCTGCTGCTTTTATTAAAATTAATGTGATTATTTATGAAATACTACTATCAGTTAAAACATTAAACCCAGCTTAGGATACTCAGCCTTTTGCACTATTGGCTCTGGTGTATCTTCAATCCTGCTTTTTTAGCTGTTGGATTCTGGAACTGTGAAAATGGAAGAAAAGGTCAGCAACCAGTAAGTCTCTCTCTATGGGCAATATACTCATTTTTTCCCTTGATACAGGAGCATGTGCATTGTTCGTAATATTTTGAACAGATTGATACACATGTAAGGGTAGAGTTTTTGTTTAGTTTCTTTTCTCAATGGAAAAATAATAGAAGTTAAGTGTCTACACCTTGTGAATAACATACCTATTGACCAGATAGTGGGAAAAAAATTGAGAAAAGCATATCAGTGAGTTCAGGAGGAAGTTCGTGGGGGCAGAAATCAACACATAAAAACTTTAAAAAATAGATATAAATTCATACATATAAATGCATCTATAACTATAAATGTGTTAAAAATACTGTAATAGGCCTACCCACTAAGGACCTAATAGTATTTCTTGGGTTCAGTAAATCACTGAAGTGGGCAAAATTCATATTTAGAGCCAATTTGTGTGTGAGTCTGAAAAGTCTTAGTGTGCTTTTCTGCCCATTTTTTTTCGAGGCATTGGCTTTGTTCTGAATTTGTTCCAAACACAAATTCATTTTCCTTTTGAATTTCATTTTTGTAGAGCCCAGATCCATTCTAGTGTGTCTAACTAAGAGAATTATTCACCTGGTATAGTTTAGGTTTAGGTTTAGGTTTAAATTTACCTAGGTGATCGACTGAAGCCGATCGCCTAGGTAAATTTAAGGTGAAAGGAACACAAGCAAGAGAAAGAACTGCTGGAATTAGAGAAAGCACAAAGGAGAAATCCTTTTTTTGACCTCTGGATTTTTGAGTTTGTTCAGCTCTGCATACTTTAAGAATCAGTTTTGCTCTCTGTTCAAACAGCTTTCATCTATGAATGAAAAATGAGATTATATTGGCAATTACAGTCTAGGAAGTCTATCTTTTAAAAATAAAGGAAAATGTATTAAGAGGGAAAAATTCTTTAAGGAGAGATTATAAAGAGCAAAACATGGAAGTGATCGCTTTTTCAGGAGTACTAGAAAATTAATGGTTACTGCTTATTCAATAGTGTAATATATTTAATCCACGTTTCTCTGCCTTTACCCTGCTTTTATTCATTATTTTATGGTAAAATACACATTTCTGTCAGGATAACAATGACTACTTATGTTTAGTGAGGGCTTATAGTTACCTTTTTGCCTCATACGCTCTCACAGTCTGATACACCGTGTTCACCCCATCCTGTGCACGCTTGTGGTGATTCTGTTGTTGCTACATGCTGCAACTTAAGCTAGTGAAAAAATTATTTATTAAAGTTGTCCCAAGTGGTCAGAAGGGAGATGTGTTTAGCACAAGGGATATATTTGGACAATGATATAGAACATGACATGGGATGGAGAAGCAGAAGCAGAATTTATTACTTGAGAAAATTTGGTTGTTGCATCAGAATAAGGACAGCCACTGGCCCCAGGGTTCAGCTGGCTGCCATCCAAAGTCTAGTTTGGTGTGGCACAGCTCTGTGACCTTGACTCAGTTTTAATGAGAAAATTGCTCAAATATCAGGAAGTTCACAAGCTACTGTTATGCAAAATAAGAAAAGTGAAAGCACAGAGAGAAGAATTTTGTTAAAAGGGTAGCAATAGCAACTCTGGGCTGCAAGAGGAAAAAAAATAAATCTGTACCTTAAGGTATAAAAACAATTGTTAAAAGCACGGAATAAGAAAATGGCAACTCAGCAACACTGAGGATCAGCCTGTTATGAGGATTAAGATATAGACTTAAGAGGAGTGGCTGAGGGAGCTGGGGTTGGTTAGCCTGGAGAAAAGGAGGTTCAGGGAGGACCCTATTGCTCTCTACAAGTACTTGAAAGGAGTGAGGTGGGGATTGGTCTCTTCTCAGAGGTAATAAGAGACAGGAGAGGAAATGATCTCAAGTTGCACCACGGAAAGTTTAGATTGGATGTTAGGAAAAAATTCTTCACTGAAAGGGTGGGTAGGCATTAAAATAGGCTGCTGAGGAAGGTGATGGAATCACCATCCCTGGAAGTGTGCAGTAGGTGTGTGGATGTGGTACTTGAGGACATAGTTTAGTGGTGTTACCTTTGAATTCCTGCCAAATGTTTCGTGTTTTTTGAAACTCAAGGTCAAACATCAAGGAGTGCTGAAACAGGTACGAGGCAATTTTTGCACTTATCTCTGCTGACTAGAAGTAGGACTAGGACCTCAACTAGGAGAACTGTTATGTGTGGAATATGTTAATCTTCAATAGAGGAAAAGGATCACGTTTAGCTTTTACTAAATTGTTACAGTGAAGTCAGGGCATGCTTTCAGACAGTGGAGACAGAACCACTTTTGCTTACAGAGGAACCACAATAGAATAGTTTTGTGAGTTTTTTTAAAGGTTATAACACATGCCAGCAACTGTGATTTTATCAAGTTGCTGCACAATCTCATGTCCCTAAACAAAGCTGCTTAGAAGCACAAGTTACATTTTTGCATCCCTTTAAAAGAAATCTTACTCCTGTGTAAATGAGCTCATGAAATTTCCAGTGAATTCCTTGCCTCTCTTTTATCATCAGCAAGTCTTCAAAGTTGAAAACACATATATTCCTGTTCACTTATTCTGACTGGTGGACAACTTTAACCACATGTTAGCTTTTTTTCTTTC
Organism: Empidonax traillii; assembly: GCF_003031625.1. Classification (NCBI taxonomy): domain Eukaryota; kingdom Metazoa; phylum Chordata; class Aves; order Passeriformes; family Tyrannidae; genus Empidonax; species Empidonax traillii. The sequence continues at coordinate 524,739 of NW_020955784.1, forward strand.
TTATGCTTCCAGAGCAATGAGATAACTCTGTAAAAATATTTCTGAAGATCTGTAGTATAAAGGAGATTTACCTTTTGCTAATGTCAGTGCAAATCAGAAGTCATTCTGTTGGAGCTGATGGAGCTGCATAAACATAAGGAAAAGAAATGGTTTATAAATTTAAGTGAACATTTCACTGTTTCCATGAACGTGTCCTTTCTCATTTTTCTCACATCATATTTGTCACATTGTAGCAGTCAGTGACAGAATTAACATTTTCCAGATTCCTGTCATAAACAAAACTTAATAAAAAAAAATGCAGAGCAAATTTGAAGGCTAAGACTTAGGTACTATTAATGTGGTGTACAGTGATTGCCTTCTGCTGACCTTGGCCTTTCTATTAACTTTCCCAGCGAAGATTGCTTGCAACAGAGCAAAATAAAAATTTTGTGATTGGATGTAATTTTCCCTCATCTGCAGTTCCTTGGTTGTGATGGGGACGGTGTGGGAGGCAGGTCCAATAAAAGCAATGCTGGCAAGAAATTATATCAAAGTCTTGAACATTTGGATTGCAAGCCCACATATATAAACACACATACATAATTTCCTCTTAATGTCTCTTCCATTCATGGCAAGGCATCCACACCACTGTGCTTTCAAAAGCAGCTCCTCTTTGATGTCTTCCTGAGCAGTCCAGTTGAAGTCACAAAGGGAGAAATCCCACTTGTTTCCTAGAAAAGAGCCTGCCATCAACATCTCTGGGTTCCTCTCACTTACTAAAAAATGGAGACAGAAGGATGAATAATTTTTACCTATGCTTGTTCAGCTTTGGAGACTTAAATAAATTGTCTCATAACAGTTCAGATTTGAAACAATGTGGGTTTTTTTTCTCCCCCCCCCCCTTTTTTTTTTTTTCCAATTTAGCCTTATGTGATACCTCTGCTTGAAACTTCAAAGTTCTTTGCTACTTCTTTCTGACTCTTTTAAGTTTTGGCAACAGTACCATGTATATTTCTTTAGGCCACTGTTCAAAAACCTGGAGATCATAGATCAAGTAGTAAAGGCCATTAGACTTATCCTTGATATCTGCTCTGGTTTTCTTTGCAGTTTTGTTAATACAACCATTTCCTTTTTAAATAAGAATGAGCACCCCTTGGTGAGTATTTATTACATTATTTCAAATGATTGCCAGTTCATTTTGACTAAAAAAATGCAAACCTTAGAAGAATACCTTTGGGTAATGGTTTATACTGAATATCACCTGATTTTTTTCTTAATTTGCCCATAGCAAAACAATGGAAAGTGAAGCATATAAGGCTAAGCTAGATGCAGGGGATGCAGGGTAAGTTTACTACAGTGACGTAATCCTGCTTATCAGAAAGGAAAATGTAGATAAAATGCAATCTAAGTGTTAAAGAGTTTATAGTCATATGGAGAATAGGTTAGTTATAGGTACATGAAAAGAAAGAGACCTTCCTTTGACACCATGTACTCATTGCTCACCCTGTTTTGATTTTAGGAGTTTAAAGTATAGAATGAAAATATTGGACCACGTATATTTTGTATATTCTGAAACTTTACTATAAACTTACTCACTTGCAAGAGAATGCATGCAACATTTCATAATGACAAATACATAGTTATGGCTCTGTTTAAAGTATCTCTCTATCTTGGGCAAATAAATCCGTTTGCAACATATCTGACTAATAATTAACACATATGGAATGTTCCTAGAAAACCATAGTCTGCAGCTTCCTGTTCAGATTTTTTCTGATCGGTAACTGAAGGTACTACACTACAGTGAATGAACATTTGATTATAAAGTGAAGGACAACGAGCCTCAAAAAAGACTGCTAGAAACACAAGAATGTGGTTCAAAATTCAGATCTTGCTCTTATATTTCATTGCAAGTGAAGTTTCTATGGCAAAGCTGCTGGACTCTAAAAGAAATTTTTGGAGAGGACTTTACTCTGTAGAAGACGGCGGTTTTGCAAAGTGGAACAGGATTAAAAGGAATCTGTATCAGGGAAGGTCCTGCAGGGTACGAGGCTGTTGCACAGGAAGAGATGATGACTGCAGCTTTAATATCGTCTCCAAAGCAGCTGTATGTTACTGTGACCAGTACTGCACCTCAGGTTCTCCTGGCCCTGTGGACTGTTGTGCTGACTATTGGGATGTTTGCGACCACCCTGTTGTGCCCACCAGGTCAGATGAGCCTTGGCCACCCCCAGCATCAGGTGGGTAGAAAGAAAATACTCAGTTGGCTTTAGTGCATCACAATGAAAATATACATGGAAGTAGAATTACTGATTAACCTTTAGATAGTATACATCCTCAAATTATTGCTAAAGACATAGCGGAGAAAGTATGAGACTGGACTAAGAATTGTACTTGCTGTTACGTCTTTGTCTCTAGAGACATATTTTTAGCATTGGTTTCATTATATTTCTCTTGGGCAGAACCTCTGGTTTACTTGAAACCTCTGAGAATAACCTCATTGGGTCAAAATCAGTGTAATCTGAACAACTTCAATAGAGCTTCACAGATGAAATAAACAGCAAGCTCTAAATATTTGCTTCCATCAGTACAAATAAATTGTCAAGAAAACTGAGGATTATCCTGAATGATGCTACTCTGAGGTATTCTGCAATGGTTTTGATCCAGCATAGCTTTCCTGTAGGACATTATTTTCCCTGCAACAGCTCAGACGAAGGAATAATTTAAGGAATATGGTTAGAACAAGGATTTCTGACATGCTAGTCAGTTCCTTACTAATTAGTTTGCACTGTAAGTTCCTCCAGGACTAGTCTAAACTGAGTCTAATTGTTTTTAAAACTAGAGATTGCAAAAAAATGATCTGCAAACAGCTAGTCCTTCCTCGGCTCCTGCACAGGCCAAATCTCTGCTGGTGAGCAAAATCTAGTATTGTGGATTTTAAGACTATGTAGCTTCTTACTGTCAGTAAACCAAATCTGGCTAAAAAATGTACCAAAACTTCAGAAGTCTAAAATAAAAAAAAAGAAAATACTACCATGACATTTTAATATTAAATATTTCTGTGCAATAATTTTACTGCTTGCATTCCAGCATTCTACAAGAGGCTATGCTCTTAGACAGGCATAAATCTGCAACCAAAATGTGATAAGTGGAGTGACAGGAATGCTGTAAAAAAAAATTTTATTTTCCAGAGAGTTTCTATCTATCTCAAAGAATGTTCTGTGATTCTCTGTAAATTAAGACATTTGTTTCATATTTGTTTGATGCAGTTGTGTATATTATTTTGAACAGATCATGGGGTTGTAAATAAATTCTACATAAATATGTAGCTGCATTTCTGCTCCAGAGTAGACAACTTGCAAGTCTCCTTTGGCAAACTGTCTCATGGAATCGAATCACTAGACAACCTGCAGCAGGTTGCCATGTGGGCACTGCCATATGTCTACCTTTCAAAGGTAGAAGTGTAACAGAAGGTTTAGATAAGGCAATAGGTGAGGGTTAATACTTTTACTGCTTTCTTAATCCAGTTTTTTGCATTTATGCTCACTGTTTTGTAACTCCTGGGCTGTACATACCTGCCAGAGGTAAAAATTATATTTATTCAATCTCCTTCATTTGTCCTATAGATGATGTTATAGCATTGTATTATATGTCATCTCAGAAAATAAAAAATGCAGTTTTTCTGATAGAAAGTCTGTGTTCTTCTAAAATCTGTTTATTGGATATTCATTATGTACATAATTTAGAGGGTAAAATGAGAATAATAAAGCCAAAATACAGCAAGAAAAAAACCAACAAACAAAACCAATGCTAAAGGAATTTTCTAGAACAAGAATATCTGAAAAATTGGAACAAAAAGAAGGAGAAACAAAAAGGCCTGAATGCCTGAAGATTAAGCAAATTAGGAAACATATTTAGAAATTACTTAAGTATATTATCTGGCTTTTAGCAACTGAGACTACACATCTGCCTTAGGCTAAGAATTATTTAAGCACTTGAAGACCATATATGCCAAAGTACTTCTTACCTGGAAGATTTTGATCTTTTGGTTGCCTGTGGTTTTGCTTTCAGTGCTTCCTGAGTCATATTTCTTTAAATAAAACAATAAACCTAAGTGTTTTACATGGGCTGGAATGTACAGCAATAAAATTGTTCAGTGCTGTATTTCTGGATACCCACATATTCACTAACGTGGTGTACAGTAGAAACAAGCTACAATGTGACTTCTTCCATGGGCATGCACCATGCTGAGGGCTAGTCTTGATTTAACTGTCTAGAACTGCTTTGACTTTGCCTTTATGAACCAGAGTTCAGTATGTTTCAATGGTTTTCATGTGTAGTTTCAGAAGAAAGTGCACATTCCTGCCTTAGATACCAAATAGAAGTTCAGGATTTTTTTATTAGTAGTATTTCATTGTTTGCTCTTAGAAGAACTGTTTGAGTTTTATCTCTGGACTGTACTTATTAGTTATTTTGTCTTTCAATTATTCTGATGGTACAAAAAACCCCTGTCAGAACCCACACACTGGAACTCACCCTGTCAACGGTGTAAAAGTGGCATCCAGAGAGTTTGCTAATCACTGTAACGTGAAAGTCAGGATCTGACCTTCGAGGGAGTAAACCTGAAGACATTTCCCTGACAGAATTGCTCACATCAATGTTGGAGGCAAATGTAGTAAGAGCTGTAACATTATCAGAATGCTGGACTGGGAAGGAAGTCACTGTTAATCAAATGCTCTTCAGCCACAATTTTCACATCATAAAATCCTATCCACAAAGTCATTAAGCTATATTCAAATTAATTAATTTCCCACTTAATATATTAATATTCCAAAATAAAATGTTCAGGGCCAGACAATCTCACTGTGTTCTCATGTGTGTTTTAGCTTAGATATCTCTGCGCTCTGCCACTGATGCTGCAGGCAGCGCTCCTGGCCTTCTAAATATTAATTTGACTAGGCTAAAGAAATTGCATGGTGTTAATCTTCAATTCCCAAAGCATACATCATCATTAGAAAGCTGCTTCTGTACTAGTCCAGGTTTGCATCTTATCTTGGGCATGGGTGGTGAGCCCTGCCAGCACAGCTTTAGTGAGGCTCTGTCCAGTCACTCAGATGCTGCATCAATACTTCCTTCTCTCTGTATTTTTGAAATACCTTGCTTGAGGCCTCCTTCCAGCTACTGTCTGATGCTGACTTCGTGGCAGACTATGACAAACTGACACTTCTGTAACTTGCTTTGAGTATTCTCTGAAAAATATCTCCGATCTTACTGAAATTGAATTAGAGCAGATACTTTGGGCCTCAGACTGCTTAGGTGGGATTTATTTCACCTCTGCCTGTGCTAGCTATCGTAGCCTGCTGAATAGGGAAAGAAAGACACTTAGAGTTAATTTATCAAATCTAGTCTACTTCTGCACATTGTTGTAAAATTAAGTGGGGCTTAGAGTGCACATTTATCTCCTACCAGTGAAGCAAACGTATGTATGTATGTCTGGGCAGACAAATTCCAGCCCTTGCCATGAGAGGGGATGGCCTTCCTTACACAAGGTGGGAAAAAAAGCATGATACTACGCAAATTTGCAAGTCAACACTACCTTACAGTTTAAGTTTCTTGAAAATGGAGAAGAAAGGAGAACTTGGGGGTTGTGACTCCAATCCCTCCCAGTGGCAGAGGGAACGTGATCTCTGCATGCTTACCTTTCAGAACAGGCTGGAAAACAAAGACCCATGTGATACATGTATAATGTTTGTTACTGACTCAACCTAAAACCCTCTGCAGGCATTCTGAATCTTCCTTTTACTGAAACTTGACAATCAAATGCACTGATGAAACAGGTTATGTGGAAGACCTTAAAACGCACACAGAAACTTTTCTCAGTGAAGTGTTATCAAACAAAAGAAATAGAAAGGACGTATTTGGAAAAATCATCACTCAGTTTAGGTTTTATACTGGGTTTTGGAGAGTGTGTGAAACATACATTTGCCTTGAAATATAATTAATCCGTCTGTTTTTCAAAGAGGAGTTATTATGGCAAGGAAAAAATATATTGCAATAGGTTTGGAATATTCCCTACATTTTTATATTCTATACTGGAAAACCTTATTTCTACTTCAGTTGCCTCATACAAAATAATTTTTATTAGAAATATTTTCTTTTTATTACTGGAAAAAAACTTTATCTGAAGATTTATTTTTTTATTTACATGTAAGATGGTAAATTTTTCAGTGGGTGTTTCAAATCTGATGCTGATTTTAATTGCTATGAATGGTAATGTATTTGGTAAAAAATTAAAATACATTAACCTGCCTTCATTACTTGGAAGAAACTGGAAATAGATATTGCTGACTTTCAACTAAATAATTCAAGCCTACTACATGCAACAAATTAATTCAATAGTAGCAAGAGTTTTGAGTAATTCACTTCAAATATTATTTTTATGTCATTTTTACTCATCTATATGTTATATTGACAGGTTGTTATAAAGATGGCCGATATTACGGAGAAGGAACAATAATTAAAGACAACTGCAATTCCTGGTAATGTTTCACAGAGCAGCAAATTGAATTTTATCTAGCATGTGTTATGAAACAGGAATTATGGTAGAGAGCATCCTTAAATTCACATTAAATATGTAATCAAATCAAAATGGCTGGAAGAGCAGTGCCAAACATTAAGGTTTTGTGAAAGGAAATTACAGCAAACTTAGAAGAATGGCAAGAGGGAAACCAGGCTTTCTAATCAAGATATGAATATTAGACTATTAAAATCTCCTCCTCACTAGCTTAATTCTGTTCCTGCTCAGTCAAATCTGAGTCAAAATTATTTCAGGCTACACCTGGCGTTGACCTGAATGCAAACAAGAAAAGAATCCTTACAGTTTGTGGGATTCTTCCTCTGGTTCTTTCTTTTTTTTTTTTTTTTTTCCCCCTGAGTAATGTGACCTTATATTATTTCATAAAGGAAGGATATATATATGTATATTTATGTAGCAAAAGGGTGAACTGTTTTAGCATCCCTTTCTTGCCTAGGGACAGGAGCAGATAGCCCATGCAGAGGAGCTCAGCTGTCTGAGCCGCCTCCCTGCTTTGCCTCTTCAAAAACCAGCCCTGCACCTCTACCCCCAGGACATCCCAGGGGGCTCCAGCAGCACCCAAACAGAGCTGGGGCTCCCACTACCCTGACTTTAGCCCAGGGTCCTTGGAGCAAGTTGTCTGTGGCCACATGGCTCCTTTCTGGGTTTCCAGAGTGAAATTTCCTCATAATACCTCAATTTTGAGGAATTCAATATCAACGATAAAGGATGTTGCCTTTTTTTCCCCTGGTTTTGTCTCACAAAGAAGGAAGCAATATTTTTCAAATATGACCTTTTCCACAAGCTGTAAACTTTCCCACCTTGTTCCAATTAGGATTCATTAGGTAATGAAGCAGGAAGAAGTGGCATTATGTTTTCATAAATACTATGTGACAATTATATTGCTTGCAGTTTTTTTATTGATGTCCCTTCTGCTGCTGAAGTGCACATTTCTCCTTTGACAATTCATTTTTTGCTCAAACATATTCTTGTCCTTTCAGCAAATGTTTCAACAGCCTCTGGAAATGTTCAGCAGATGTATGCATTGTTCGCCAAGACTTAATTCAGCGCATCAATTCTGGAGATTATGGGTGAGAACCCTTTAATGTTAAGGTTTTATTATAAATCACTGTATTACTCATTGTATGTATGTGAAAATTACAAGTTATGCAGTCCTCCCTGCCCCTTCCTTCTCCAGTAACGTTACAGCAATTTGACAGTAAAGGCACACTTGTGAAACTCTCCTAAATAGCTGGCAGATTATAGAGTTTTAAATGGAAAGGTACTGAAAGTCTCATGCTGGTAAGAATTATTGTAAACATCTATCTAAAACATTCTTCAGACTTAGAACATTTTTTTTTCTCTCAAAACACAATTTACATCGTCTTCCCTTATTCTTCACATTATTTATTACTTGGGATAGATATATAAAGTAATTTTTTCTTCTCCCTTAAGAGCATTATTCTACATAACAGGACTCTAGGTAGTGTTGGAAGAGGAGAAAATGGGCCCAGTGAGGACCAAGATATCAGAACTTTGTGGGGCTTGCTTTTCTTGCTAAAAGTCTCATTTCCCTTAGATAGTGCACAGGGATTAGGGACACTCCAGTATTGGATCTGTGCCTTGGGAGTCTGACTGTTTACAGACAGAGATACAAGGATTGCCTCCCTATGATCTGAGATGCTAAATTCAACAATAAAGCCTGCCCAGATTTCAAGCTGTGATGAGTGTCAAAACAGTTTGTACGTTATGGGAGACATTCAAACCAACTGGATTAGGATAAACACCTAAGTAAGGCACCTGGTGCCCTTGCCCACTTTTGTGTTAGTGGTGAGCAGTGAGGTTTGCCACAGGGTGGTTAAGCCTACCTGAGATATGACTTGACCTCTCCAGGTGCTTGCATTTTCACTGACTACAGGGAGATCAAGAGCAATGAGGCTTCTCCTTTGGTCAAGATGAATACCATCTCCTTGTTCTTCATACACAAGCATGATAGAGACAAGTAAAGCGAATGCTCTCCCCTGTGACTCAGCTCTTATCCAATAATAAATTTCAGTGTGTTCCAAATGGATGTTTTTGCTAGTTGTACTATTATAAAGGAGCAATGTATTAATTTGAAGGATATCTCTAATGTGGGTTTTATTTGTCTGGTTTTTGTCTATGAGGAAGATGGAAAGCTGAGAACTACAGTCAGTTCTGGGGAATGACAGTGGAAGAAGGTTTCAGAAAGCGCCTGGGCACCTTTCCTCCATCTCATTCTTTGCTGAATATGAGAGAAGCTCCAGTAAGTGTCATGTGTACTTTTTTAATAACTTTATCACAAGGGAAAATAAATTTGTATGATTATAAGAGTGAGATTCAGAGGCTTGACACAAAATGCTCCCATGTTGTAGTTCGCAGAATAGTTGTACAAGTCATAGAGTATCTGGACCTAATGATGAAAACTGAACAAGGAGGAGCAAAAGCAAATGCTAACCACTGTGAAGCTCTGCACCAACATTAGTTTATCATCGTAGTTCACTTTAAGATGGTTCCAAACTATCCTCTCCATTTGCTAATAATTGAACACTTAACTGTAACCATAAAAAAGTGTATCTGGGCATAGTTCATTAAGACTAACAGCTGGGACTAAACGGCAATCTTTGAAATAAGCTGTGAAAACTTTTTGGGGTTTTAAATAAATGTAAAGAAAAAATTATGGGAATCATGGCAAAATGAAGTGATTCTCTGCTAACCAGCTTTTTAAAGCTTTTGGCTGTGACCATTTTCATGACAGCTAAATTAAATTTCCTATAATTTATTTATGCTCAAATTAGTTCTGCAGCAAAGCAAATATACTTTAAATTATGTAGGTAGGTTAAGCATTTTAAGAAAAAATGCAAGTTATTATATCCAGAGTGGATTTTTCAATGCTTTGGACCAGTTAGTTTCTCTTTCGGAAGACACAATTTATGGAAATCACAGGTTAAAAAAAGAAAAACGAACTAGCTCACCATAGTGAAATTAGAAAAATTGCAAGTATAAACAGATAGATACAAGGTTTACAAAGACATTAAATATAACAGGTTTTTATCTTTGGCTTCGATATAGTTCAGACAAGTGATGCCATTTGATTATCTATTAAAAGTCAATCGTTGATCCTTGTATATGTGTTGTGGCAGAAGGGTTCCACATCACGGAAGGCCATGGGGGGAGAGCAGTGCAGAGCTACTAACTGGCAGGGAATTTGGGAAAGAAGAGTATGGATTCTGCAACAGTTTTAGCAATCCTAACCATTTTTTTTTGATGCAGACTCGTTCTTTGTCACACACAATATCAGCTCCCTGCACCAGCATGGCAAGGCATTGGGGCTGGGACCCAGATTGGCCACCTTGATCAAAATTACACTGTGAAGTTCCAAATTTCCCTGATTTTGTCCCCTTCTAGGAGGCGGTTTTCTAGAATATCTAGAAGAACATAATATTTTTAGTGTCCTTGTGCTGCCTCCAGAAATTTCTTATAATTTCCCATATATTAATATTGCACAACAAAATATAAAAATTACAGTTTTCTTTACTTAGAGGCAGCTCCATATCTACTACCATTGCACAGTCCAACAGTTTCAAACCACGGATTGGGCTTACCAGGTGTACATTAGTAGACTCTTGCAGCTGGCAAAACAGCAGCAGCCACAGAGTTAACTTCCAGGCATTTTTTAAGGCAAGTATTTTATCAGATTTTCAGAGACTCTTGACCCTTCTTCTCCTTCCATGAATAATTTTCTGTCACTGATATTTTGTGAAGCATACTAACACATTTACAAAGTCCTAAGTGATGAAAAGCTAGTGAGTTTGGGTGAAAATGTTTCTGTTAAGCTTCACCTGTCACTAGATGACAACTCAAAATGGAGTATAAGAGATATAAATGATGATGTTTAGAAATAATAACTTTTTAATATTTTTCAGAGACACTTAATTGTTTGACCTTTAAGAGACTTTGCTGAGTACTAATTCATCTGCAGGCCAATGTACTAGTTACTTACTGTGGATAAACTGGTACTAATTAAACATTCATGCATTCTCTGGGATTATTACTGTCTTTTCCATTTTACAAGTGAGAAAACTGCAAGTCATTTGCCCAAAATCACATATTTAGTTGATCATCATCAGCTAATGTAAAAAGAAAACCATAGGTATCATTCATTAAATACAACTTTTTTCCCCTTTAATTAAAAACCATTTCTTCAGCATGCTGCTGATCTACTATTTAAGGAAAAAAAGATGGCTTCTGGTACATATGGGCCTATTGTTCTGATTTTTTTCTACTGTCTTTTGGGGTAGCATTGAAAAAAGCATTTTTATTTCGAAGGGGTTCCTTACTCAATTGCATGGAAAAAAAAAATGCAAGAATGATCAGCTTTTCTGTCTTAACAACTTCACATCTACAGCCCAGTCTTAATTCTCAGCAGTGTTGAAGAGTTTGGATGTGTAATAGGGATGTTTTAGTTGTTTTTTGACTGTCATATCAAACTGCAAATACAACTTCATATCCTTAATTCAAACTGAACAGTGTGACAGAGCTGCATTTCATCTTAGGGAAAACACAAACTTCTTGAAATCACTCATAGAGCTTTTAAAAGGTCTGCTATTAACAAAAGACTATACCTGCTCAATAAGGTGATGCTTATGTCTGGGAGGGAAGTTTAATATGGTGGCGCTTTAGAATACCTAAAAGACAATGATATAGAGCAAGAACAACATTTCCTACATTAAGAAAAAAAAAAATTTCTTTCCCTCAGAAAACTGTTTCCACATTTGCAAATTCAGTTACCTTTGGCCTTTTTTCTCTCATAGGTCATCTAACTTTTCTGAAGAAGTCATAGTTGAAATTTGAGTGCTCTTTTATATCCACTTACCTTCCTGCTTTGGCCAGGCTGCTAGGCTTCACTGCAGAGAGTACACATGAATGTTTAAAAATAGTTCACCAGTCATTTTGCTGATTGCTTTGTGCTGTCTGATGCTGGTCCATGGAGCATACCTTGAGAAACAATGGTCTAGACATAATATTTGTCACAGAGCAGCAGCGCTTCTCAATATCAGGGTAACAATTTCTCAGACAAAAAGCCAATGTTTCTGGCTACAGGTCAGTCCTGGATTTCTAAATGACAAGGCTGAGGGTTAATGTGGGATTTGTTCTGGGATTTACAACACGAGGCTAATAAATACACTGGCAGGAGTTCAGGAATATATAAAGTAACACATTATCATAGGCTGAAGATCTGTTTAGAATTTTGCTTTTCTCAGCTTTCTCATTTGTAGCATTTTAAGCAGCCATTGCCCACATAAGTGTGCTAAACAACATTTCCCAAATTTTGCTTGTTTGCTAGTAGTGAGCAGTCTCATCATGTAAATGAAATTCTATTTGTCTGGGATTTCTCCTGCCTGTTTTGTCTTCAAAGTAAATCTTGAGCTTGTGTCTGTTTGCTAAAAATGAACATGATGATAATTTACAAAGTTATTCTGTAAGTTAGCTTCTGTTTCCTGAGTGCCATTGGATGTTGCAAGTCCCATGTATATAAAACCATTTTAAAAAGCAGACTTTTAAAAGTATTAACCAAAATATCGAGATTAATATTTTAGCAAGGGTTAAAAAATTGCTGGCTTGTTATGGGTGGAGGTGAAACTTTCAAAATCATTGAAATGACTAGACAGATTGTGGTATACTTTAATGGATTCAGGACTCACAGCCTGCATCTAACTTATTGAACCTGGAAGCAGTAGGTCTGGGCATACACACAGACTTATTGATCTGCCTGTTGGGGCTGTATCCCAACCTAATATCGGATTGATTGTACCTGAGGTACAAGCTTCTTGTTCCTTACCCACTTCTCAGCTGGGGATTTTCTGTGGTGAATCCAGGTGTACAAGCTGGATGGAGGCACTGCCATTACACAGTGGGCAGAAAAAAGTGATCTTGATACAAGCAAAGTGGTAAAATTGGTTTCCTCAAAGAGTTCTAAAATAGTTTGAAAGAGAGGGCCTCAAATGTTTCAATCATCTTAGCAAAAGGTATGTAGTTTTATAAATCACATAAGCACTTTACAAAAATGGTGCAGCAAGGACACACAGAATTAGAAGATAACTAAATTGAAGTAAAATAACAAAGGAATTTGAACAGGATAGAAGCCATTGTGATTCAAGATTTCAGCCTGCTTATGAGAAAGAATCATCAGTGAGCATTTTGCTCATGAACAGATTATTATGTTTTGTGCATTTTATTTCTCTCTGGAATTGATGCTATCCACAATTTTTTGAGACAAACTGTTTGAATGGACTAATAATGCAATTTTCTGTAGCCATTCCTATTTCCCTTCTCAGCAAAACCAACCATTCCATAAATTTCAACAGATAAAAATATAGGTCAATGGCTCTGATACACTGAACACAGAACAGACTATTAACAGTTGTACCAGATGGTTCTTGTATATGCAAATATTTATTCAAAGCTTGGAGGACTTTGGAGGTAGACATAAATTAAGGCTGAGAGATGAAGGTGCCAAAAATGGCTGGCCAAATGACTTTAGTGAGCAGACTGCAAATTTTCATTAATTCACCATCAGATTGCAAAACAGAAGGAAAATCACTGATTTTTGTTCTGGAACAAGAATAAGTGCTGAAGATTGAAAAGCCTGTGCGTAAAAGACAAACCAATGATACTCTGTACCAATACCTCTCTCACAGGGACTAAAATTCCCTACCTACAGCCACGTGCCAAGGAGAACGGGGTAACAGGTATTGAACTTCACAGCTATTCATAGCAGAAGGCTTTTCTTTCCAGAAATTCCAGCTGGGTCACACTTAGCATATTCCATAGGGAATTGTTGTTTGAGACAAAACTCCAAGAGAAATTGGACAGGTTATTCAGGTTGGCAGTCATGGAGCTCAGCTTTCCAGCTCAGCTTTCCAGCTCAGCTAGTGGAGCACCAGACTGCCCCTGCCCTCAGGGGGTCCACAGCATCCAGCCACGGGGTAACCACCTCAGAGTTGCTTGGGAAGCCACAGGTGTCAAAGCTTTAGGTTTCCTCAATTTAAAAATTAAGAATTTTATAAACAAAATTACTATAAAATTTAATATAAAAATATGAATTGAGGCATATACAGATCTTCTACATTTTGCTTTAGGGAAAGTCACTTCCAGAAGAAAAGTTTCCTGCAATTTTTTCAGCCACTTATGAGTGGCCTGAGTGGATTCATGATCCTTTGGATCAACGAAACTGTGGAGCATCCTGGGCTTTTTCAACCGCAAGTAATATGAATTTTTTTCTCCCTTTAAAAGTATCACTGATGTTAGATATGTAAAGAAAATGTTATGGTGAATAGTGATTAAACAATGTCATCTTGCTTTTAATTTTTTATTAGCAAGTAAAAATATTTGAAATTGCTACAACTTTCCCTCTATCTTGTCCCAAATTCTTAAACAGTCAATCTAAGCTGCAGCTCTTTGCTTGATTTTCATAAGATTGTGTAACATAGGGAGAATTTTTTTGTGACAGAAGGTAGAAAATGAATTGACTGATGCACTTTATTGTAACTAGTAGAGTAACTTTTTTAACATAAAAAATCTGCATCCCTTGTCTGTGCAACTACATGCTCGACTTGAAATCTTAAAACAGGTAGGCTTCAATTTCTTTATATGTATTTATATATTTCTGCACTTAACAGTGTCCAACCCTTGCTACTTAAATAAATTGGGTATAATATTTTCAAATTTTATTAGAAGAAAACCCTGAAACTGCTCGGATATTAGTGGAAAAAGCAATCTTTCAAATTCTGTAAGCAATATCAGTAATGCAATTCACCCTCATGTGCTACAATCTCTGGTTTTATGAAAAGTGGACACAATGGTCACTTTCTCCAAAGAAGCTAAAAAAATCGCCTATGTATATTTTTCTTGCAATAAATCTCAGTGTGTATTGGGTTACATAAAGTTAGAGAAAAAAAATTGTGCTATCAATCTTTATGACTTCATTTGGCCACTGGGTCCTCATGAGTGCAGATTTCTGCAACTGCTTCTTTAAATCACAAAAGTAACAGAAGGAAAGGAGCATTTAGGCCAGCTAACCCCAGTTCTCTAAAAAAGCCAGACTGAACACACTTTTTTCCCTGTACTGCCCACTGCAGTTTCAAAAAAGAGAAAACCGAGAGAGCTTTTAACAGCTCTACTGACAGATTACTGCAGAGATGTACAGAGATCACGGAGGGAAAGACTTCCCAGATATTACGTCTAAATTTTCCCTTTCATAAACAAATCTTTTAATTTTAGTTCACATTATTATTTTCAAAGCTAAATATTATAAGATGCCTTTCCATGTTGTTTAGGTGCGTCTAAAAATTTTTAATTTTTCTTTGCAAGATTAATTGTTGTTCAATGAATAGAAAACCATTGCTGTATAATTTTTCTTATCATGACTAATTTCTATAACTATTCCAAAACTATTCAATAGAAGACTTTTATACCTATGAAAATAAATTATCATGTGACACCTCACAAAAGCACAAAACACAGTTGTCACCTGCCATGAGCAAATTTGCTTTTCTGAAGTCTTGCCCCAAATTCACCAACGTTACTCTTGATTTTGATGGAGCCTTAGATTTCAAGATATTTTTTAAAAATTTATTTTCAGGCTAAAAAATAAGGGGCTAAAAGTAACAAAAATATAATTTAATCACAGGTAATGACTGGGATTGGGGCTTCATGGTTGTTTCATCATCTTTCAATAATATAGTAAAAGTAGCTTATGTTTCAACCACAGCTTAGTTAACCTAGTCTGCCTTTAAATCAGTGCATAAATATATAAGTACTAAGAATTATTACTATCTGAATTCAGACATCTAAGTTCTATCTCAGAAGAAAAAATTTTTGTGATAAGGGAAGTACAAAGAATACTACATTTACACTTTAATATGAACATTCTTTATAATAAAAACAATACATATTTCCAGTCTTGAATTTTCTTCTTCAAAGGACTGTTAATTTTTGCTTCCCCCCCTCCCTCCCCAAATAAAGAAAAGAAAGACATAAAAGAAAGTGAAGAAGTGTAGAGACTCAGCTGCAGAGAGATGGGGAAGTATTTGCATCTTCTGCTGAAGAAAACCAGATATGAGCGTGTGCATTTACAAACATCATAGAGACTATCAGACTAGATTATGTCAATATCTTGTCTGATTTTAGATATGTAGGACTTTAAAATAACCAGTAAAAAAACTAGGGATTTGTAATATTACAGCAAAGTTGCTCATGATGCTTTGCAGTTTAATGATCTTCTCTCTTGAAAGTATGTGCAGATTATCTTGGTATTGTTTAGTGAAGATATACACAGGCAAAAAATACTGGGATCATATTTCAGTCCTTTTTCACAATGACAAATGTGAAGTTGTGAGCAATTATTTGGGTTTTTTATAAAAGAAAATTTATTTCAAAACAGGTGTTGCAGCAGATAGAATAGCAATTCATTCCAAGGGTGAGATCACAGACAACCTTTCTGCTCAGAATTTGATCTCTTGTGATACCAGGAATCAACATGGATGTAATGGTGGAAGTATTGATGGTGCTTGGAGATATCTGAAAACACACGGGTAAATATTTTATCTAGCTGTTTAGATTATTTTAACTTGAAACAGTTGTTAAGTTACAATAAGATAATACTGTAAGTGGACTCAAAACTTCTGTGGTTCTTGGGATACAGATTCTTAATGCTAAACAACCTTGAGTTAGCATCCAGTTGCATGAGACCACATTGTGAGTATTCAAAAGAATCAAACTTTTTTTCTCTAAAAAGCAAACTCTAATCATCTTATCCCAAGGTTTACTTCAGAATGCAACACACTATCAAGGACTGTACCTAGATCCTTCTTCCTTCAGGGCAGACTAAGCACTGTTAACAGCTGTCAAATTCCACACAGAGAACTAGAGTCTTTTTAAAAATGTCATATAATCATTTATAGACTCACAGAATGATGTAGGTTGGAACTTTTGAAAGCCACCTAGTCCAATGTTTTTCTCAAAGCACGATTAGGAAATTAGAACAGACTGTTCAGGTCATGCCCCTGAACACATTTTGAGTGTGGATTATGTATCCACAGCCTTTTCTGCAGGAGGTCACTTTGTTTGACCTCTCATAGTCAAACACTTTTTTCTTATATCAGCATTTTCCTTGATACAACTTGTGACTGGTACCTTTCAGCTTTTCACTGTGCATCTCCAAGAGTTTTGCTCTGTCTCCTCAATAGCTCTCTTTATGTAGCTGAAGACAGGAATTAGATCCTCTTTTGGCTTTCTTTTCTCTGAACTGGACAAGTCCAGCTGTCTCAGCCATCTGAGTTCCAGTCCCCTAAGTGCCTTCCACTGGACTTGCTCAGTTTATCAATGTGTTTCCTGGAGATTACATAACTGAACATATTCTTCTATCTTCGTAGTAGTAATTTGAGGGGAGTAATAATTTTTCCCAATGTCTTGGCTATGTTCCTGATAATACAGCCCAGTATTGGTTGTCCATGTTTGTGAGAGGACTTGCTGCTGACCTACATTCAACTTTCTCTTTCTCAGGACCTCGTATCCTTTGCTGTAAAACAGCTTTCTACACAGGCAGTGCCCTGCCAGTACCTGGGCAGTTCTGGCTCAGAGGCAGGATTTGCCATCTGTCTTTGCTGAACTTCTTGATATTTCCATCAGCTCATTCCTCCAGACTATGAACACAGCTATGAATGGCAGTTGTGCATACTAATCACTCCCCTCCAGTTTTGCATTCTGCACAAACTTGCTAAGGGTGCCTTACATCCCACTATCCAGATTGTTAACAGAGATGCAAAAGTGTTGCTTTTGTGTTGACTCCTGAGGAATGCCACTAGGAAACAGGCATTAGTCATTCTGATCTGTCAACCTTTCAGCATGCCAGTCCACAACTGACCTTGTAAGCAACTCACCTGATCCAATAAACTAGAGGAATACCACAGGAAACCATGCTGAAAATGTTGCTAAAGGCATGGTAAATTACATCTACTGCTCTTCTTATTCTCCACGGAACCAGTCATTTCATCATGGTCAGATCATCTCATCGTGTCATCGTTACCTGTCACGGTAAATCTGCGCTGCCTGTTCTCATTCAGCTCCTTAAAATTTGTATGCCTGGAAGTGGCTTCTAGGAGAATTTCAATAACCCCATTTTATACATGATATAATTAAATCCTGATGGTTTTCACATTAAAAGAATTTTTTTTGTCCTTTCTGTTCTATACCAAAATCAATTTCCTCTCTCGTTTTCATGCAATATCATCCCTTACTCTGTCTTTAATATATCTGAAACTGGCAGACAGAGAGATCTCAGGTGTGGTCTCTGTCAACTTTTAATTTAGGTAAAAAACAAACAAACAAACCAACCATGGCAAGAGCAAAAGGACATCAGATGTGATGCATCTTAGTTGACAAGGCAACCTAAGGATCCAGATGAAGACCTGTCATTCATATAGACACAGTGTACAAGCGATCATTCTGCTTTCTGCATCTGTATCAAACTATTTCTGATCTGACAAAGATTTTGTATAGTTATGGGGAGAGTTTACATCAAGCACTCCTTGGTCTTTCTCTCTCAGGGTTTAAACCCCAAACTAGTTTTGATCTAGGTTTTGAGCGGGAGACCCTTTAGGTGAGTGATTCTATCCAGGAAAGGCCATTCAGCACCTCATGGGAGTAAAGGCAAAGGCTTCATTTATGAGAAATGAAAGTTCTAACTTGACATTTAACTGTAAACACTTTTTAACAGCAATAATTTTCTGTAACTAGAAGAACAATCTCCTTTTAATCAGTAGCTCATGCTCTTAGGAAAGTAATTTCAACTCTCTCTCACTGGACTGTTTGCTTGCCTGTTAAGGATAGGAGCTCAAGAATTGGTGGTGTAGATAAAAGAAGAGGTGAGGTTAATTTTCATGAGCATTATCTCTACAGCAGTTGGAGCAAGTTATTTTTAGAGGAAAAGTTGTAAAGAATGCAGCAATAGGACAATCTCCTAATCTTCTATTCCCTCTAACTGTTACCCCTCTATGGGCATAACCATCACAAGGCCATAATAAGATTCTTCCTGTACCAGCAAGTAGTATTATTTTTATCGTCAGCACTGTAGTTAATGACACAGACTGTTCTATAGAGGCAGAAGCCTGGAATCACACAGCCACAGCAGCTCAGCTCACCATAGCACACCTGTGAACGGTCTTTTCACCTCCACAGCCCCAAGTACTTGCTTGTGGCTCAGCCTCATGGTATTCACCAGGCTCTTGCAGGTGGCTGTCTGAGTAAAGAATCTGAAGGGGAGTTTTGAGAACCATTATGAATTTTTTTGGAAACTATCTAAATCTCTGCTAAATCTCAACAAAACAAGATTATTTTCTTTTAATTTATTAAGCTTTTTTTCCCCATGGAGCTAGCTCTAACATGTACAACATCACTGTGCTATGACAGACCTTTGCCTGGTAGCCATTCTTATCCCAAGCCATTGACGTGCCATCAAAGTACCACACGAGAAAGTATTTCTACTTAGGTGTTTTTATAAACGTTTGTATATCCTGATTTTCTTTCCTCAAGTCCAAATGATATTTCAGATTCTCGTCCAGCCGCTCCAGACACAAATCAACATCTCAAGTGAAACATCCAAATATCTTTGAAAACAGATACTAGAAGAACATAAAGAACAGCTATGCTGGGTCTGAGCAAGGGTCCATCTAGCCCAGTATTTTGTCTTTGACAATGGCCAAGAGCAAGTAATATCAACAAAAACAACAAAACTTTTTGGTTCACTGGACTGATAATTGAATAATTTTTGTAGCTAAACCCACAAAATGCATAACCCTTTACCTCTGACAATGAAAAAAATGGAAATTTATGGCATAAAAGTCTGAAGTGTCTTTTGAACAACCCCTGTTAAATAGTGCTTGCTTCCTCACGATTTCAGGCAACTTTTATTTTCATGAGCTATTATATTGCAATCATTTTTTCATTATCTTCATACTGTGCAACAGGGAGAAAACACATTGATTTTCTGTGAGGGCTTGTAAATTTCCACAGCAGGCTTTCAATGCTGTTTTAAAGTTTCTAGTTTTCTGATTTCTGAAGTGTGCTTATCTCAGGTTTTTGGCAGATGTTCAGAAAAATTGAGTGCTGGCATAAACTGTCCCCAGTGAAGTCAGCAGCAGACTTCCATAAAGCTCAGTGTGCTTAAGCTAGTGCTTAGACCTGACTTTTCAGAATCACTGAGTACCTGATTAACAGTGAAATCTGCTATAAGAGGAGCTGAAACACTGTTTAACTCTCACTCTTTCTCTCTCCTACTTCCTTAATTAAAGAATAAATATGTATTCTGTTTCTAATTATTATTAATTTTAGGTATTTTAGTTACAAGTCATAATTTTGGAGAAATCAATGTTCTTTGAAAGCAGCTATTTTAACTACTAAGGGAAATTAGGAGGTTATGTTTTTCAAGAATGAGAAAGAAATGTTTCATTTTTGGGTGGTATGAAGGTTATACATGGATGCAAACATTGCTCTTAATCAGACTCTAATCTGATTTGTACCTTGTGCTCTTAGCCATTGCAGGGAATTAGAAAGATATTATTGTTATTTTTTTTTGGCCAACTTGCTAGTAATATAGTCTAATGTTTTGGATTATTTTTCATCTCACAATTCAAATATAAAAATGCAATAAAACCACAAAACCTTTCATTAGATTGAACACATAAACATGACTTCAGGTGAATTCTGCTAAGAATGTATGAACGTAATACAGAATTTTCCTGCTTCTCTTTGGATCCTGCTTGTTTCTGATGTTATTTTCATATATGTATATATATATTTTTGCACATAAACACATTTACATCTATTTCTGTTTTGATTCTATGACTCTTCCAGCAAGGTCTTCGCTTTGAAGTATTTTTAATGTTTACTGTTGTGCTGGTGCATCAGCTCATATAAACTCACATTTCATCTGTGAAAAAAAGCTGTGAAATTATGTTACAACTGCAGAATGTATGGTTGGTGAAAAGGTGACTGTTAGTTCAGAATGAGTAATCATGTCAGGATTACCACACAACTTCAGTGTGCTACTGCATCTTTTGGTGTTTCACTTCTATTGACATAGAAATAAGACCCATCCATGCAGAACCTGTGGAAAGTCCACTGGGACAATCCAACTGAAAGGAGGGGGTAAAAAATCCCTACCTCAGGAAGGAATTTCTCCTCTGTTGTCTCCCTCTGAGGTGTTTCTAAGTACACCTGAGTGATAGGTGTCATACCATTCTTTTTATTGGGTTGCCATTACCTACTGCTGCCCTACCTATGCTAGATCATGCTCTAAGGACTCTATTTGCTCATCTTACTTGCCTTACAAGCCTGATTGCACTCAGTAGCAATCCTGTATTTGT
The DNA here is from genome assembly GCF_003031625.1 of Empidonax traillii. Lineage (NCBI taxonomy): Eukaryota > Metazoa > Chordata > Aves > Passeriformes > Tyrannidae > Empidonax > Empidonax traillii. The sequence continues at coordinate 545,733 of NW_020955784.1, forward strand.
TTTGGAAATCTATCATCTGTGCTGAAGTGAATAATTATGTATATAGGGATAGAGACATTTTATAAACATTTATAGATGCATACATATATAAACCAAAGATTTAGTTCTACCCAGCAGTAGAAACACAGCATAATAAAATGTAAAAATGACTAATAAAAACCTCTGTTGTTTTGGCCTAAATACTTCCCTTCTCCATTGAAAATCTGTGAATCTAGAACACTTTCAGATATTCAGAAGGGATTAAAAGGGTTTGTCACTGAGCAGATTGTAGACCTAAGCAATAAGAGCCTAGCAACTTACAACCTTAGGTGGACAATCCCTTTTCATCTAAGATGAATTACTTCTGAAGCTTCTGGTTGTGTGTGATCTAGTTGGGGCAGAAAGAATTCGATAAGAAAAAGACATTCTCCTCAGGATCATTTTTTTCTAACACAAAATGCTAATGGGGAAATGTTATGTCTTATTCAAAACAGCTGAAACATATATGGGCTTGTCTTGTAAAACTCCTGACAACTAAGTATATGCAGGCAAACATAATTATACTCCATATTGTGTAGAAATAGTTTTCCTCAGATTCAGAAAGTTCAGTACAATTGATGATTGTACATATGATACTTAAATACATACGGTTTTTATAGGACTACCTATTTTAAAATATTCTACTTCATTGAATTCTTTAATTATGCTCTTTAAAAAAACATAAGCTTCCATGGCATTAACACAGAAATGTGTACATTGTTTTGGAAATACCTAGCAGTATTCCATGCCCGTTTCACAAGCCATTTTTGCCAAATGAATCCCACTGACAACACTGGTAAGTTCTTGATCTTATTCCATGTGAACTTTCATGCATCATTAATGAGATGAGTGTACCAGGTGACAAATGCTAAGCCACTTTTTCTGCTTTATATCTCTTTGAAGAAGGGTTGGGAGAGGACTACTCTAATTGAAATGTAAGTATCATGTATGTGAGCTGAAGTAAATGCCAGCCAATTGAAGACATGGGTCATTCATACTTTTGAAGAGCATTACTTGAAATATGACAGTTGCAAAATAGTTAAAAGCTTGAAATAAAATGGCAAAAATGTTTAAGCAAGCTTCTTATCAACTTTTTTTTTTTTTTTTTTTTTTTTTAATATCTGGACAGGGTTGTGTCCTATGCTTGTTATCCATCATTTTGGAACAGTCATCTGGGACCATCAGCTGAAAATCAGTGTTATGTGTCAAGTGAATATGGAAAAAACTATACAAATGGGCCATGTCCCAATGCTTTAGAAAAATCCAATCGGTTATACCGGTGTGCCTCTCACTACAGGGTTTCCTCAAAAGTAAGTTCATGGCATGGTGTTCACCTGCTGTCTCAGTCATTTTACTCCTTTGAAGATTCAATATTATCTGGTATATTAAAATATGTTAACTTTACTTCAAGACTAGAGCTGTGATTTTTTCTTTATGTTGTCTTTGTATTCTCATAAGAGTTTAAATTCTTTACGATTTCTCTTTAAAGCTGACCTTTTGTGGTCCCATAAGAAAGTATGCAGTCATCATGGTGCACTATTGCTTCTTAAACATGTTTCTGAAGGTTTTGTTCATTTGGAAAACCAAATATTCTCTAGCAGAAATACAAGTAAAACGGTGTATTTATACTATGTGTATGTACACGATGATAAATTAGTATGAGTTTTAATTTTATTTAGTAAGTGTATTATCTTCCCTTGCCCTTTCTTCTGCTGCTCTCACCTCCTCTCAGGAAACTGATATAATGAAAGAAATCATGGACAAAGGACCAGTGCAAGGTATGGTAAGTTTGGAAGATGATAATGTTATTGAAATAATTAGACCATGGAATGACCTTTTATCAAAATATTCAAAACCAGAAATTACATGCCACAGTGAAGAAACCAGTCGTATGCACTGTAGTTCATTCAGGGGCATTTGGTGTGCAAGTAGTAGCCCTAAAGTCACCACTGCTGCATGAGAGTCTGTAAAGAGTGAAATGACCTTCAGCTGGATTTGCTGAAACTTTGTGCAAAATCCGTGTGCAGGAAATGTGCTTTTTTTTCAGTGACAGTTCTTCGGTCATCAGTGAAATTTTGTGGCTGTGTAGGAGGAATTAAATGTTAGTCAAGCTCTGCTCTCTAGGTCTGAGGTTGATTCCCCCACAAGCTAAGGCCAACCCACCAGGCATGCTCTCCTCTGATGGTAATGTTGCAGTGTACGGACCCTCCAGCAAGTCATTCAGTACTGAAATACCCCCAGGATTTTCTATTTCAGAACCTGAAGGCTCTTGTTGTTTGTAGAGGCTTATGAGTTTTGATTTTTTTCTGCTGAACTCTGCAATGAAGATCCCTGACCTCTTAGAGGTCAGAAATAAAGAGATTTCAACAGTGAGTGAGGAGCTGCAAAAAAACTGTTTACCCTGGGTACTGTCCATTTGTGGCAGTGGATGGTGCTGGCAGCAGGTGAAAATGCAGGTTCCTGCTCACACCCTCAGGCCAGTGTAACTAGAGAGGTTGAGGGATGTGGGGCTTGGGGTGATGGAGATAGGTCATAGTGCAGGATGTCCAGCTACACGGAATGGGCCAAAGGATTTTATTCAGGGGACTTCTGCATTTCTACTGCCTTTAATTATATAGGGATTTATTATAATCTCCAATTTATAATTGAAATGGTTTTGGTTATTAGATATAGGTAATTTTTGTGCATGGAGTGGAAAGGCTTCCTAAAGTTCTTTATGTGTGTAGCTGCAATTAATCTGAGGCTCACACTTACCAAGATCAACATCATCAGTAATCTTTTTGTTCTGTCCAAGTTTGTTTGCTCAAGGAATATATTCTTTCCCACCCTGCATTTGATCTAGATGCAAGGACAGTAATTTCTGCTATTTTTAAGTAAATGAAAAAATTAGAATCCTCAAGATAGAATTTCAGACCTCTCCTGAATATCACATTCGTAGTCTGTGTATACAGTTTGCTGGATTAATCTCTTAATACTGAGTGTTCTACATAAAATAATCAATATTCATCCATTTGTTAGGACTTAACCACTCAACAATTGATAGTTTTTGAAACGTCAATACTTTTCATGTATTGGGTCAAGATCTAAATAAGAGATATGCACTGAGAGTATGCACCGAGTGGAATCACTTTCCCTTTTTTTTTTTTTTTTTTTTTTTTTTTTTTTTTTTTTTTTTTTTTTTTTTTTTTTTTTTTGCTATAATGTGATTTTTAGATGAGTCACAGTTGCTAACCAATAATTTGTCACTGAATTCTCTCTTCTATATTCCCATATTACAAATGCAACCAAGGCATAAATCTAATATTAAAACCATATCATACTTTTTTTTTTCAAAACATCCTGCAAATGATCTTCAAATACTGAAGGAGGTTTTCCATTATTCATTCTCTTGTCATTCTTCAAGAACTTACAAATTGCTTAGGGCCAATCTTATCTAATGTGCTAGGTAATGTTTAATAGCTGGAAAACACTCAAAATTCTTTCAAGATCATGATGTCAAAAGTCATACTGTTTAATGATTAATGGACTTTGATTTTGGGGCATATTCAAAGTTAAGAAAAAATATTTTTTAACAACTTTGAAGCAGGAGATGTAGAAATGGAATTGAAAATTTTATATTATACAGCTTTCAGGTTAGAACGACAGTTTCTCTCTGACAGATGTCATTGTCTTATATGGCACAGGAACTATGCAATTAGCGTTTTCAGATGCAAATGATGAAATGCTATTTATTTTAGGAAATCTATTTTGCAACAAGCAAAGTGAAATTTTATGAATACTTTGAAAACATTTAAATCTAATATTGCCCATTCATTTTTTTTTTTAGTGGACTTTACGAAATACTCATTAGAGTAGTTATAGTGTTGATGTAGGAAAATTATCCTCTCTGACACAGTAGAATTGAGACACAGTCAGTCGCAGTCAAAAAGGAAAGCTTGCACATTATTGCAACACATCAGACTTTTGATCCCACAGAACTTGTTATTTCAGCTATCATGATCTTGGGAAAAAAAGAGGAGTTTTTAATTTGCTCGCATAAGAAAAAGACCAGGAGAAAACACTCAGCTACATTAATGTATAATGCTAAACTTTGCTTCTATTTGTAGTGACTAGTTTTAGTATCTTGTATCTTTGCATGTCTTAGAGACATAGGTCCTTATTGAACAATTTTATGCAGAGGAATCCATAGTGGAATCAATATTATAATCTGCTGCATCTATATGCATAGATATGATAAGCTCAACATGACTGAGGTAGGTCATGCATGAACTACAGTCAACCTTATAAAAATTGCTACCTATTCTGATTCATTAATAACCAATCCATTCATTCTTGAAAATGCAAAGCCTCTTCTGTATGAGAGGAAAAAAGTTAGCTGGTGAACTGTGATCATCTCATCCTGTCCAAGTCACAGTCTGTATTAGGACAGAGTCACTGAATAAATAAAAAATAGCTCAGTGCTACATCTAGACTTATCACCTGTCTGTCTACCCAACACTTCCTGCACCCAGACTTCTCTAACTCCAGGAACTGTACTACTATTTAGCTCCTTATTGCAAAGTATATACATATACCTATACATATACATGAGTATATACATTTACACATAAACAAACATCTGTATACATACACATGCAATGTATATATATATAAACATGGATTAAATTCTCTCACATACACTAGTTATTGTGGAAACAGGCTTCAAAATTTTCTACTTCAGTGGAAATAATTTATGCATGATATTTCTTCACAGACAAGAACATGTCTTTTGATTTGGGGCACAGGTTACATTCTCCTCTATACTTCCAGTGGAAGGCAGCAACATAGGAAGAATCAGATGGGCTGAATCTATTAATGCAGAGCTACATGGCTGGTGTCACTGTCAAAATGCTGGTTTTTTTTGTCAATGGAATGGGCCTAAGCACTAGGCATGCTGGTATCAGACAGCACTCACCTTTCTCAGAGAGGGAGGAGAGTTTTTGTTTGGGAACTAGCAGGGCTCATTGGCAAAGCCTTAAACTAGATGTGACTGGGGAGGTGAGACAATATTAGGCTTGTCCCTGGCAAGGTATGGGATGAGATACGAAGGGACAGGATGCTAGTGAGGGTCCTCTGCTGGTGACCCTGAAATGTGCTGGCCTCACTGGAGCACATTTGCAGTCATGCAGAGATGAACCAGTGACTCCTGAGGGAACAGAAGCCAACAGGGAAACACCATCCCATTCCTGGAAGTGTTCAAAGCCAGACTGAATGGGACTCTGAGCAACCAGGTCTAATGGGAGGAGATGTCCCTGCTCACGGCAGGAGGTTGGAACTAGGTGATCTTCAACGATTTAGAGTTGCTAATAAAGCATAGATTGTTTTCTGAAACTGAATATATGGACCTTGATTTCAAGAACAATGTAGAAAGAACAATTTAGAAATGAAACCATCTTCTGTCTCATCCTGATGGAAGATGAGATCTTTGAACCTCAATCACTTTATGGGAAAGTGAATTTTGTAGTATTTGCATTCAGCTCCTCCCTTTGGCCAAGGCCAAAACCAAGATCCAGGAAACCCCCTACAGTAATTTTTTGAATGACATTTCCTTCACTACCCCTGTGACACCCTCACATAAGACCAGCAGGAGTCTTCACCCTTTCTGATCCTTTGTATCACTTTCAAGCCCTCCCTCTACAGGCTCCTCTGCAGCTCAGAAACCTGTACAGGCGGCATCATACACAGCAGGACAGGGACATCCATAGGAATTAAGCTTCTAGCTCTGTACACTGGTGAGCCCAGGGACAGAGGGAGGACAGGAACCTTTGCAAAGAGTGATAATGGAGTCCTGAGCCTGCATCTAGAAACTAAGAATAAAGTTTGTGCTATTTTCCAGTTGGTCTGTGACTGTCAGAGAGTGAGCTCTGGTTTGGCAGGCAGCTCAGCAGAAGCTGCAATATTACTCATTTGGAGCATTTAACTTTTTTTCAGATTTAACTGATACAACTGTCCCTCTGACTTGCCACCTCTGTAGCATCATAGCTATTTATTCCCTGTGTCCTGCTATCAGAGTACATTTTTTTATATGAATGATCTCATTAGCAAGGTACATTTTTATCCAGGCAAATGGCCTCATTTCACTGTTTTGAGAAGTTGTCTTTCATCCCCTAAAATTTGTGACTGTTTTCTGTTTTCAGCCAAGTATGATAGAGGCCAAGGTATTGCAAAGATAATTAATTTCCTTTAAGTTTATGAAATTATTCATGTAGGAAAAAGAAATTTGAAAGCAGGTCAGAAAGAAAGAACTGTGACATGAGCTTACCTTACTGGATACTGCAGATCTGTACTGGACACACATGTTATAAATGCTCCAACCACATAAAAAATGGTGAGTGAAACTTGTACTTTCTGGTACTCCCAAGGTGCAAGACTTTAGGAAACGAGATTTCTCTAATTCTCATCTTCCAAGCTGTGAGGAAGTTAAAAATTATAAGCTAAAAATAGGTTGGAGTTAAGCTCATATTTAATGCTTCTGATTCACTGGAATCTAAAGGTAACATGGACATGAAAAATATTTTCATTTCTCTGGATCTAGCAGCCCAGCATAAAGTGAATGGTACTAAAGTGGCAGAACAAATGTGGAAAAGAAACACAGAACTATTTTTTAAATAAAAAATAGTAAATGATACTCCTGTGAAATAATGAATAGACATGAAATACAAGTTGTAATCTTCATTCATTTGCACAAAATTTCCAGTTCATCAGCTCTTTCACCTTATATCTTCATGGACAAAAAGTGATGTTTTTTCCACACTTTTAGTTGAATGTCAGGATATATATATATATATATATATGTAGATATATATATATATAGAGAGAGAGAGACAATCTAGTTTTCTTTAAGGAGATTGCTGTGTACTTAATGAACTCTGAGTTTCAGAAAAAGACATACAGGTCACTGCACCAAATTTCCCAGGATATACACTGCATGTTACATACTCTTCTTGAATATGCAGAGGGTAGTCAGAACTGAGTACTTTATATATGAACCTTGAGGAGCTTTGTTTTATTGAATTGTATTTCAAAATTTATGTAAGCCTCACGAGGCAAAGTTTCTTCTTACTGTATTGGAAGAAGTCCATGATAGGGGGTTTCCACGACAAAAAAAGGCAACCAGCTTGATAAAAGACCCTCTAGAGAGTTCTATTCAAGTATTTCTGTTGGCTCACTCACAGCGGGGGACTTCAGAGAAATTAATGTTTTTAGTGTAATTATAAACTACACAATGCAGTCCAACACAACAAAAATTTCACTGGTAAAACGCAAGGAGTGAACAAGAATAGAAATAATATTTGCTGACTGTGCTGAATTTTCCTATTGTTTTTCAGCTGTAATGAGAGTGTACGAGGACTTTTTCCTTTACAAAGGGGGAATATATCGACACACCCAGAAAGCAGGATCTAAATGGAAAACTCATTCAGTCAAACTCCTTGGGTAAGTAAAGCACATTCTCTTACCCTTTTTCTCTGCCAGTCGTTAATGTAGTAAAATGCCAATGATCAGTTCACAGAATCATAGAATCAGATGGGTTGGAAAGGACCACCCCAGTTACTACAAAAAGGGCTGCAAGGGGGACCCGGGAAACTACACGACTGTCAGCCTGACCTCAGTGCCTGGCAAGGTTATGGAGCAGATCATCCTGAGTGCAATCACACAGCACCTACAGGATGGACAAGGGATCAGAGCCAGCCAGCATGGGTTTAGGAGGGGCAGGTCCTGTCTGACCAACCTGATCTCCTTTTATGATCAGGTGACCCACCTGGTGGATGAGGGGAAGGTTGTGGATGTGTCTATCTGGACTTCAGCAAAGCCTTTGACACTGTCTCCCACAGCATACTCCTGGAAAAGCTGGCAGCCCATGGCTTGGACAGGGGCACTCTGTGCTGGGTTAAGAACTGGCTGGAGGGCAGGACCCAGAGAGTGCTGGTGAACGGGGCTGCATCCAGCTGGCGGCCGGTCACATGCATAAAAACATGAAATTGACAGTGGCCTCACAATTAACAATTAACTGAACAGCAGTCTGGGTTCTCTATGCCCTGAACAGAATCAGCAGCTCCTGGGATGCTGCCCATTTTTTTTGGTAAACTGCTGCAGAAACGTGTGTAGTACCCTAGTGGATTTCCCCTCAATTGTCAACCAGTGCTACTTTATTAAGACAAGTATCTAATAATGCATACACTAGAATTACAGAACACACTATGGGGCTTTATTCTTTGACATGGAGGGAATATGCAAGATGAATTTATTAAGTCACCAAGTGATTACACAGAAAAAGGACTGTAGAATCTCAATCAAATATTTTAGTGGTGGTCTAGAATATCAAATAAATAATGATTCAGGGCTGAGCTAGGAAGATTACAAAGAGTATCTTCAACATGTAGATCAAGAAAATAAAGTCACAAAATAAGGTGCGTTTTGTGCTTCTGACCTTGGTGAAGATATCTTTGTAAAGGACATGGAAATGCCTATGGTTGTGGAAACCTCTGGTTATGAATTACAAAAGCGGGCCTGGTAGTGGCAGAGCAGCAGAGAGAAGCAGCAGAGAGAAGCAGCAGGCTTACACAAGATCATCCTTGTTTCTATACTGCTGCAAAAAGTATTGACTCGGACTAGTAGAGGAAAAACTCCTGAATTATGATTTAAGAGAAAGTTGTGAATAAATGAAAAAGAGAAACTGGAATTTCTCATAGAAAAATGGAGGACTGAATTAGGAATATATGTTTATGGAGGGCAGTCGGTACGTACTGGTTTATGTGTGTGTATTTAAGGTATTCCTGAATAGCCATGAGAAGTCAACAAAGTTAGACAATAAAAACTGAGTGCCATTTGAATACTGCAGTCCAGGGATGAGCAGCTGTGAGGCTGTGGTTTTGGGTGTTGGGAGGGCTATGAAGCATGCTTGGTGCTAGCGTAGGGTGATGTCAGCTGTTCCCTAAGACATGCTGCCCCACATGTGTGCCTGGGTGGGTGATTAAGCGAGAAGGGCATGTAGGGACAAAGTGATGGCTGAGGAGGGAGAGAGGAGAAGATAACTAATGTGCTGAAGTGGATGCTGATTTAAATGGGAACTGATAGTCTGTGCAAAAAGATACCAGCCCTTAGGCAAGGAACCACTCGTGACCAAAATCTGAGTGCCTTGACTGAGACAGGCAGCTCCCTGCAGAGCATTGTGTGGAATGATCACTGCAAAACATGGAGTAAGAGGAAAACTGAGTGATCTGATATACTTAAGAAGGACATGAGAAGTGAAGGAAAAAAATGAAAATAGAAGGCAATGACAAGGAAACTTCAGACTGGTTCAAAGTTTAATATGTGGGGAATGCACTTGCTTACTAACTTTCATTGAACATTGCTGAAGTATCCAGTGGATCCAACAATATAAAGAATTATCCATACTTTCACTGTCTAGTGCATAAACACTCTGGCTTCCAAGATTATGCCACATAAAAATATTTGCAGAGATGTTTAACTGTAAAAATTGAACTAGAGTTTTACAAGTTGGAGGCTGTTGGAGCCAAAGGGTAGATATTTCTAGCAATGATAAATCCAGTCATAAAATGTGATGTGGCATCACTTCTTTCTATAGATTTTAATGTCTTCAGGATTAAGCTATCCCTTTTTCCAATTATTCATTAGTTTCAATTAATTTGAATGCACAATATGTGTCCTGGGTACAAGTTCTTTGTCACTCATATATAGCATTGATGATTTTTATTTGAGCAAGGGATAATTCAGACTACTTGACCTAAATAACAAACTCATGGAAATCTCACGAAGTTGTACTTCAAATAAAGATGTTGATGTTTTTTTGCATTCTGCTTAGCTGAGTTGGTTCCTCGAGAAAAAAAGAACTAGGGACATGCTGATACATAGGGTAAATGCAGTTTTATGTAGGTGGATGCTTATTGTAGTCTCATTTTTTTATTTATACTATTTGTAATATCTCAGAAACATTTTTGACAATGCCTTAAACTGCTCATGAATTGTACAACCTATAAGGTCATGGACTGATAAAATGCAAATACATTTTAGTGAAGCTTGCAAGAGCTATTTGTACAAAACCAGAAATGCACATATAAACTGCCTAATTGACCTTTGGATCATAAGGATTGTAAAGGTATTGATTGGCTTCCCTTGTTCTGCAACTTGAAATTGTTAGTTATTTTCTATCATCAGCTTGTTTGTACAATCAACTGTGACAGGAATGTAAGTCTGTCTCCACTGAGGTAATCTGTGACCTCAGGCACAGGGAGAGAATGTGAAAAGACAGAATAGCATGGAAGTAGGAGAGGGAAATGTGGAACAGCCAGGCAGAGGTGGTTGCAGGTAGCAGACAATTTGGGTTCAATCACGGTCTCCACAGACAGTGAAATGGGGCTTTCAGCAATTTGAAGGCAGGAGAGACTGATCCCACTGACGTTGAGAGAGCAGGATCTCTCAAACAGATTTTGTGTCAGTATTTCAGAGACAGGGAGGTAAGCAGAAAAAGTGAGTAGTGGAGATTGAGATAAATAACAGCTACGTTTTGATGAAGAAAAGTTAAATTCTTATGCCTCTTCTAAGCATACATGTTCCTCTGTATCTTCCATAGCTATTCATCTACACTAGCTAAGTAATTATCTTACAGTGAGCAGAATTGCTTTGTTGGATGTGATTACACTTCGTGGACTATAAACGAATCTGTGGGGGTAATATCAGACTTATATAGCTAAAATGAAAATGTCTAGATTAGGTTAGAGAAATTCCACATATAATGGGATCCTAAAGCAGCTTAAAGCCAAAATTACTGGTACATAGTGTTCATAGGATGTCAATATTTTTGGAATGTCTTGATGTATGTTTGTGTATATGTACATATATGCATTCATGGATCCATACACAGGTAACTACAGCTCTTAATGACACCAGTATGAAAACAAGTTGAAAAGGTACAATGAAACTTCCATATAACATATGAAAGTGTCATCTTTTCCTCAAGATCTCTTAATAAAACTAGACTAAAATCACATCAAAGATTAACTTGGTGGTAGATTTCTCTCAGATCTGTACATTTAAGCTAGAATATCCAAACAAACCTGTTATATCTGTTCAATAGCAGATAGTGTCCACAATAAAAGAAAACATGAGGCATATTTGTTGGTGGTGTAAAGGTGCCATAGTGTATTCAGTATAGAGGACGTACATTGGATGAAGGGGTTGAGGTTCTAGTTAAAACAAATCTCTTTTCAAAGATAGTGAAGTAAAGTATCCATCTTTAATGTTTTTCAGCAGACAAATCTTCTCTCAGACTTTTTCCTCTGCATCACTTCAGTACCAGTGCCAAGCTACAATATATGATTCATACCTTCACCAAAAAACTGTATCTGCTGAAGCAGACACTGAAAAATCCACTAAGGTCTCAAAAGCCTGTGCCTTTACTTACAATTAAATCTGTGGACTGTCATCTTAAGGCTTGGAGGGGACAAGAATAGTATTATTAAAAGCTTTTGTACTCTTTCATGAACAAGATACATTTTCAGATCCTTGGAAGGTGCTCAGGGTGACAAAAGATTTCAATAAGGACACTGAGATGTACATTAACTGGGAACGTATTTCCCCTCTATTTTAATCAATGATTCACTGGAATATTTAAATGCAATTGTGCAGCAAATGAAATGGCTTAGCCAACTCCTAGACTGAAATATCTATGCACTGAAAAAAACATTGGTTGAATGTTTAACACAAAAACCCATACTAATGGAGATCAAATTGATATGTGAGGCAAAAAACCTTGTGGTTTAGTGTTGAGGGGACGGCCAGACAGAGCAACAGAAATCTAAGATTTAATACACAATTAAATGACTCTACTGTGCAAAGTCCAAAGTCTTAAAAAAGTCACCAGTGTCTACTGGTAGTGACATCTGGGATTTTGTCTTTGAAGACAATCTTTTTCTCTACATTTCCCTTTTGTTCTCTCTCAAACTTACACTCAGAATAACAACAAACAAGTAACATCTTAAAGCACCAAAAGTCGTAACCCAAATTATTTTCTTCATGAATAAAGAAACTTTGCCTTTATTTCCCTTTTTCTTTCATGGGAAAAAAATAATCTACTTTATTATTGTCAGACAATCAACATTAGGTATTGTAGTTAAAACTTAAACAACAACACTCAAATATATTTTACAGCAAAGAATATTTTACAGTTAGAAGATCATGGATAAAACATACACAGTGTCTGATGATTCATGCAGTTAAATCCATGAGAGTATCTCCCATATAATTCATTACAGTAGATCTGTGGTAGTGATTTAACTGTTGACTCACTGGTAATTTGACTCACCTCCCAGGCTGAAAAGTCCAGGCAAAACTGTAGTTTCAAATTCCAGCAACCATTTTCTAAGAAGCTTTTTCTTGTGGTAAGCATTAGTCAGTGACCCTAACCTTCTTCTTATTAATAAGTGATTAAGAACTAAACTTTTATCTAATTAAGTAGATAAAATTCCTAGTTTTTGACAAGCACTAGGTTTTTGTGATGCAGCACTAAGAATAGGACATGATCCGCAATAGTTAGGCCTTTTTTCTCTGGTAGAATTATGACATTTATACAATCAAGTGCAGGGAAGAAAGTGAGATGAGAAGTTTTAGACCACAAGTATTTCTGTCCAGTAAACAATTTATGCAAAGCACTGACTTCTGCTAACATCAAGAGATCTGCAGGAATTATTAGCCTTGAGATCTGAAACCTGTCATTCTTCTCTACTTTTAAGGCCTTATTTGACAGCTTTAGTCCTAAGGAGCCAGTCTGTGTAATATTATATAGCACACTCTTCAAAAGTCTTTACTGTACTAGATTTTAACAACATTTTACCTACAAAGTTGAATGTAAGCACGGTAAAATCTGGCAAAATGCCTTGTTTTTTAAGACATTGCTGGTAACCCTTTTTGTTGTATTAGGTTGTATTTCTAGATTTTTTTATTGGTTTTTCAATGATATTTAATTATTGTCTACTATTTTTTTCTGATAATTTTAGTTATGCTTCTCATGTGAAGTCCATCTTCATTGCAGTGATAAAGTTTATTGGAAAAGAAGCTAGGAAATGTTCAAAAAACCCCAATTTCCATTCTGTGTAACAATACTAAAAGAGTGTCCATATTCTAGTTTTTTAACTGTCAGGCAGAGTTGTGTATTTAGGAGCTGCTCCCACAGAGTTAACATCAAGAGAAAATTATTACTGAAAAGGACAGCTAAGGTGCCTCTACTACATAAAATCAGACGTAAAATTATAAAATTCATTTTATATGAGATCTCAAGTACTCAGCCTTTCACCTCAAAGAGCACCAGAATGGTTTCCACGGAGTCAGCTGTAGCAGGCTTCCTTTGTGCATGTGGAAATACACTGCTTACTTTTTCTCCTTGAAGGAACTGAATGCAGTTCGGTGAAATTACTTCTTTTTATTCAAGGTTATTTTTGATTGATGATTGTGATGGTTTCTTTTGGAAAAGCTTAGTGAAGTATTTCTTTCAGAATGTTTTTGTGAGACTGAAGAAAAACTCCCCTTTAAAAGTAATTTTCAGTAACTGATAGAGAGACCTTCCCTTAATAATTGCTTAAAACATCTTCTTTTTCTTCTTAATAAAATGGAAAATTTGGATGAGGTAAGGGTGAAAGCTTTTCCTAAAAAGACCAAAGGTGGGGACTTATTTATCTAAAACCTTGCAAAATATCCTAATAAAGTCGCTTTCTCTCTGAATAATGAGGTCCAGCATCTGTTTGCTTTTGAAATGTCATTTATTTGGAATAAATATCAAGCCAAAATAATCACAAAAGCAAAGAAAAGAGTGCTGTTAGATTATTTTGGTCATTTTCCAGAAAATGTAATATTGTTCTCTAATGGATGTTGTCCAAGAATATGTCAACTCACTTTTAAGTCTCTGTCAATTCTGCTTGGGAACTAATTGCACCAGGACCTAAATTCCTTAATTGTTGAGGTGCTTTTTCTGGATGTTTCCTTTCCTGGACTTCTTTTCTCTACTATATCTATGGATTTTTATATATGATTTTAAGTTTTTTCTTTCTGCTTGAAGTTTAAGTCCTACACACATCTAGGCTATTAGTGTCTATATTTTGGCTTACTCTTGTCTCAATTTGCCACACAAATGCCCGTTATTGTTGCTCTTTTTGCTCCTAGCAGTAACTTATCACATTTAGTGTATTGCTCCAACCACATGCTGTGTAATTCTTTACTCAAAACATGTATGATCTTGCCTACTTTTAATCCCAGCTTCTTAGGTTTTCTTTCTGATATTGTTGACATTTCTAAAGCAGACTTCACGTCCATTGTGCATCTCAGATCGATTAGTTTCCAATGCTTTCTCTTCCCTAGAGACACTGAAGATCTCTATTTACCTTCAACTAGTTTGGAATGTCATTATTTAGGAACACGTAGGTCCAGTTTAGGAAAAACTGGTCATGATTACATTGACTGCATAAACTATAGGATCCCAGGTGTAAAAAATGTCAGAGAAAGAAAAGGAGGAGATATAATATTGACTGTAGTAAATGAATTATGTCAGTTAATAACTCCGAAAGTGTAAAAATTTTTTATGAGGCAGTGACAATAATCTATTATTTCTTATTGATTTTGACCTATATTCAAAATAGTGATACCTCAGATTCATGAGTAGATTCCCACTTATTTTCTTTAAACAATAGTTTCTGAAAGCAGATGATGGCAATAGTACTTGTTCTTCTACTAATCCTTTTCACTTATAATGCCCAGCACAAAAGGGTTCTGTTCTATGATTGAGAATGCAAGGTTATCATCTAAAGCATAATTTTTAATTCCAGTCCGTTGGTTGCTGAACCAACTCTTGCTCCGAGCCATTAAGGAACATAAAATGCATCCCAGATCAGTTTGACAACCTTTTTTGCACAATACATTTCTGCTTTAATTTTGTTCAACCAAATATAACATCTACAATTTTGTGCCATGTTATGAAAAACTGATACACATCAGAACTGTAATGTCCATGTTGTTTATGATGTTAATTTTACCCTCTTCTCTTAATTCTTTGATTTTATCCTGGGTGGTTTAAGATGGAGAGAATCCAAGTCCTTTAGTCTGGAATGTCTTAATTCTCCTTATGGTATATTCTGAAGTCAAGTGCTACCATTGTGTAGTTCTGGAAGCTCCTACATTCTTATTGTCTTCTGATGTGCATTCTACCACTGTATATTTCCTAATAATTTACAGTCTTCTCCTTTTCTTATCTTACTTCAGTGAGTAAATAACTATTCAATTTTTAGTGTTATTTATCGTTAGTTATAAACTATTAGTTAATTATTTATTGTTAGTCAGGATTCAATTTGAGATTCAGGCAGGTGTGACATGCTAGACATCCAAACTCTCATCACAGAGATGGTGATATATTCAACAAAGTCAGTGGAGACAGGAGAGCAACTCAGCTATAACTGCTTGTAGACCCATTGGTTTCCCCTACATAGGTATTTGGTGCTACTGGCAGTGGGAAGAGCTTCTCACCTAACTGTGTCTCCAAAAGGATGGGAATGCCTCATAGGTTCTCTGTCATGTCTGCCAGAAACGTGGATGTCTTGGGCACCCTAAGGCATCTCAAACAGTCCCAGGCACCTGCATTTAGGAAAGTGAATGTATCCTGAAATACTCTGTTAGCTACTGTGGGAGACATACATTTAGATATCTTAACCTCGAACTAAATTCCACAGTGTTTTACGATCAAGAAAAAGACAAATTCTTATTCCAGTTCTGACATTAACATTTACATAAAGAATAATAATGTCAACGTGCTTCTTGAATCTCAGAATAAACCAGTGTCGTGGTTTAGGAATGGTATTCCCCAACTTAGTGTTCCCACTGAAACACTGGAAACCAGGTTAACATTTCATCTGTGTTTGTTTTCAGATTGTTAAAGGTTATCTGACCATTTTCCTCCATCTTTATTCATATTTCAGGGAGTAGTATTTAGAGCAGCAAATAATATGGCAGTTAAAATTCAAGATGAATTTAATATTATTCATTTAGACTATTTATTTCTTTATAACTCAAAAAATTCACCCTCAGATGCCCAGCTCAGCAATAGAAAGGACATTTAGAAATTTTTTTCCTCTGACGAATCTAAAGTGGAAGCTGTGCTTGGATGCCATAATATATTTGATATACTAAGGGATACAACTAAGAGATACAATGCAGAAGAAATTAATTCTTTATAGACAGGAAAGAGAAAAAGAGAAATTGAAAGGATCATATAAGATACGTATGAAGAGAAATGTATTTTAGAAAATTGAGAAATCTGTTTTAGAAAATACATTCTCCTTTCCTAAAGATACTACTGCAGAAACACTTTCCTCTTAGGTGTTTTTTGAAACAATGGTTTCTTTTTAAGAAGGTATTTTTGTATGAATGAACCAAGCAATCCTAAGAAATGTTCTTGATGGAGATGGCATTCATTTCCAGAGGCAAGATGTTAGATCAAACTGACATGTGGCTACAAACACAGCATTATTGAATAATATATAGAGTGTTGTTCACTAAAGAACAGCTGTTTCCATTACAACTGAGTGCTTTTTCACACTGAGAGAAGTATGTTAGCCTGGGAGAAATAAGAATTGGTGAATTTCAGCCAGTCTTTAGAACAAGTGTGAAGTGCCAAGTTTTAGGAAAGCTTTGATAAAAAGATCTAGGAATTTATGCCACAGTGGCTTTGCTGTCAGTAAAGCTCAGCATCTATGGAGATGACAGTCTGATCCAAGTTTTCTGCTAAGTCCTGTTCCTGACTCATGCACTAACCTCAAGACTGATTTGATCAATAAACAGTAACTCAAACTTACTATGTCCTCTTTAGACTGCAACCATTAAAAAAATTGCCAAAATAAGTTGCCCCATCACAGTCTATGAATTGTTAAACAAAATCTGGAAATTGAATTCCAAATATAGTAATTCATAAATCTGAAGACTAACTCAATCTGGAATTTGTTTCTTCCAACCTTCTGTTTCCTAAGTTGTCAGGGCTGTCTTAGATAAAGTTGCTTAAATCATTGAATACTTTAGATTAGAAGGGATCTCAGAAGGTCATCTTGTTCAACCCTCCAGCTTGAAGCAGAGCTACTTACATAGTTCAAGTTCGTAGGACTTCTCAGTTTGAGTTTTGGATACCTCTGAGGACAGATATTTCACAGCCTCTCACTTCGGCAGTAGTGCCCAAACACTCTTGTAAAATAGCTCTTATGTCTAGTTGCAATATTCCTTGCTGAAAACTGTGACTGTCATCTTCTAGCCACTGTCTGTGCATGTATGTCTCAGATGGAGTGATGCAGCTCCCCTGTGAGAGGCAACAATATACTTTATTGATATAAGGTAGTGAGTCAACAAAGTTCAATAGTAAATGTGACAGTGGTTTAGCAAGATTCGATGGCAAGGTACACTTGATTTTTGCTGCATAGATGACGGGGTCAGACAAAACTCTTAGGGAGACTCTCCCATTGATTCATGAGGTTCAAAAAGGACCCCTTTTCTTTCTCAGCTCCTTCTTGGAGGGGAGCCTTGGTGAGGCTGGATCCACTCTTAGTCCTAGACTTGGTAAATGGTCTGAAGGATTATATGCACTCCATCAATCCCTTATACTTAGCTAAGATTTCAAAATTTAACATGCTGTGAACCCCCTACTAAGAATCTGTTGTGTCAAGGAATCTCTCAATATTCAGTAACCTTGGGAGGCATCCCTCCTCGAGTAGATACTGGTGTGCGGCTTCACAGAATGACAAGATCACAAAATATGCTTAGCTGGAAGGGACCCACAATAATCATCGAGTCTAACCCTCAGCCCTGCACAGGACTGTTCCCAAGAGTCACACCATATGCCTGAGAGTATCGCCCAAACACCTCTTGAACTCTGACAGACTTGGTGCTGTGACCACTTCCCTGGGGAGCCTGTTCCAGTGCCCAACCACTCTCTGGGTAAAGAACCTTTTTCTAATATCCAACCTAAACCTCCCCTGACACAACTTCAGGCCATTCCCTTGGCTTCTGTCACTGGTCACCCCAGAGAAGAGATCAGTGCATGCCCATCTTCTTCCCCCCCCACAAGGAAGTTGTAACTGCAGTGGGGTCTCCACTCAGGCTCCTTTTTGTCCAGGCTGAACAGACCAAGTGACCTCAGCTACTCCTCATACAGCTTCCCTTCAAGGCTCTTCACCATCTTCATTGCCCTCCTTTGAATGCTTTCTAAGAGCTTGATATCTTTCTTACATTGTGGTGCCCAAAACTGCACACAATATTCAAGGTGAGGCTGCCCCAGTGGAGAGCAGAGCGAGACAATCCCCTCCCCTGACTGGCTGGCAATGCTTTGCCTGATGCACCCCAAGACATGAGAAGCAGTAAATATAACTAATAAATATGGGATTGACTACTAATCAGTGAAAAAAACTATATAATGTGTAATCAATGAATGCTGATGCCTTTATTTGTTAAAATGTGTAAATAATATAAAGTTTTCCTGATTGGGGAGCTACCCTTTTGTGGATTACCCCCTAGATCCCTACTTTGTCAAACTAGAATAAACAGAATTATCTTGTCTCAATGTGTGAATTGACACTGGCTGCCGGGGCGCTGCTGACTCAGATCAAACTTGCCGTTGATCAAGACCCCCAGGTCCCTTTCCGTGGCACTGCTTTCCAGCATCTCATTCCCCAGGCTGTACATACAGCCAAGGTTGCCCCATCCCAGATGCGGAATCGAGCACTTTTCCTTGTTGAACTTCATATGGTCGGTGACTGCCCAGGCCTCTAATCTGTCGTAGTCTCTCTGCAGGGCCTCCCTGCCTTTGAGGGAGTCAACAGCTCCTCCCAGTTTTGTGTCATCTGCAAACTTGCCTTAGTATTCTTTCCAGTCCTGCATCCAAGTTGTTTATGAAGATGTTGAAGAGCACAGGACCTAAGATGCAGCCCTGAAGATCTTTACTAGTGAGAGGTCATCAGTCTGATGTTACCCTCTGTGCTTGACCCGTGAGCCAGTTGCTTTGCTACAACATGATGTGTTTATCCAGTTGTGTGCTAGACATTTTGTCCAGAAGGATACTTTGAGAGACATTATCAAAAGCTTTACTGAAATCCAAAAAGATGACATCAACTGTTTTCCCTTGATCAAGTAGGTGAGTTACCTTGTTATAAAAGGAAATCAGGTTTGATAAGCAGGACCTTCTTCTCGTGAGACCGTGTTGGCTGCGATCAATGACCTGCGCCGTGCAGGGAAGCTCAGTGGTCCGTGGGCTGTCCACTATTAATAGAACAAGGTAATAGACTTTAAGTCTTATTTGCATGCCAATAAGACATCTGGGTCTCTGTTCCAGACTCTGCTGTCATCTGTCCCCAAAAGTCCAGAGTAAGCTGGATGCAACCATCACAACCACCCCTGGTGGTTATGATTCAAGTGGAGGATGTGGAAGGGGGGCAGGGGGGCACCACCACAATATATCCAGAGGGTCTGCTCTATCTTCTCTATACTCATCCTGTGTAAAGTGTAAGACAACAAAGAGATGTGGCCTGAGCCATCTCTCCTGAGGGCGGAACAAAATCAGCTTCCCCAGTCTCTCCTCCTACATCATGTGCTCAAGATCCCAAACATCTCTGTGGACTCCTTCTGGTCTTGTTCCAACCTGTTAATGTCTTTCCAGTATAGGGGAGCCCTAGACTGGGCACTGGACACAGAATAGTAGGTCCTGTAAAAATCTCGTAAAAATGGGATTAGTCACTTCTCTGGACCTGCTGGCTACACTTCTGTGTATTTTAATTGAATGCATTTTAATTTAGAGTATTTGAGGAATGCCCATAGGCATTGATTACTGAGTAAGCAGCTGTTCTTTCTAAACTGTAAATAAAATGCATATGCCAAGTAATTAGGTATCAGACTCTGATGAAATAAGACCTAGGAAATTAAATTCATGGATATGTTATAGTCAAGATAAAAAAAAAAAAAAAAGACCTTTTTCCATTTTGATTTCTAAGTTTTCTTCCATTTAGAAACATCTCTGAGAATCAATAAATTCCAATCAGTGTCTGAAACTAGAAGCTGACTCTTTTAGAACATAACAAATGTTAGAAAAGCATTTAATCACAGAAATATGCATCTGCGAGAACTGGTCATCATTTCTCTCAAACAAGTGGGAGAAATAAAGCATACTACAGAATGCAGAAATACATGAATATAAATTCAAGACAATTTTACTTTGTCTTTAAGACTGATATAAATTTTGGACTTTCACACTACAGCTTATGTAAATTTTTTTAACAAAATGGTCATGAGGGAAAAAGTAAATCTGAATCTGACATGAAATCTGATAAACTATGATATATCTGTTTTATAAATTTGTGATCATGACAGACTACCTAAAATATATTTGTCAAAGAAATATCAAAGATTACTGATAATACTTGAACTTTCACTTGTTGAAAGTTTGAAATAAAAAGCATCATAAGGCCCTCGAAAAAGCAACAATTACATTCCATGGTCATGACCAACATTGTTTTTATGATTCCTCGCATTTAATGAGCAGTAGCTACAATTTGTGTTTGCAACTGTAACTCGCACTTCATCTCTGTTCTAGTCACCAATTTGTCTTGCTTTTCTTTTTCTCTTTGGCTGAAAGTGTAGGTATTTCATGTAAATAGGAGTTCATCGTTAAGCAAGGAGAACTGATGCTGCTGTGACTGTTCAAATACAAATATGACAGAAAAATCCTAATTTCCCCATTCCTGGTGTGGGGTTTTTCATCGTATTTTTGTTGCTTTCCTTTCAAAGTGAACAATGCACTGCAAATACAGCTCAAATGTGGTGTTGGTGGGATATACACTGAAAGTGAGGCCTAAAAATCAGAGTACTATGCGGTTCAGCTACAATGACACAACCATGAAAGTTCTATCACCTCGTGGGTGGGGACAGTCTCTCATGTGGTTTCGTGGATATTCCCACCAAATTTAACATGTCCTCAAAATGTCAAAAGCAGCAAGTAAGTTTAGAGGTCACCCCCCCCACCCCCACCCCACCAGCACTGTTCAATAAAATAGATTAGGCTGTCAGCAGTTCAATTTGAGCTAAGAAAAGCTGGGAACATTTTCAGTCCCGACTCACCAGCTATTTCTGTAAAAGTGTTGGATGAGACTCTTAAAAAAATGTTCCTAGGCATCTTCAGCTAAGTTGAAGAAATGTGTTCACATTAATTTCAATACTCCTACAGAGTTCAGTTCAGCTGACAAGTCCTCCAAAGGAGAGATTTCATCAATGAAAACAGGTTTTTGGAAGGACAAACTAAAACTACACTTGCATTAAGTTTTTGTAATCCCTAATAGCAATTTAACTTGTGGTTAGCAGGGTACTTATCTTCATTTGCATCATCGATGGGCAGAGTTTATTATTCATGCTTTGTTCTGATACTGGTAATTAGGACCACTAACTAAGACAAGCTCTTCTCCCCTGATTACTTGTTGCATCAAAATACCATTCTTTTCTAACAGGTGGGGATCAATACCTGACAAAAATGGACAGAAACAGAAGTTCTGGGTAAGTGAATCCTTAGGACTGTGTTTTGAGGGAGAAGAAAAAGATCTTTACAACACATATCGTCTGAAAGCTAATTCTTTACTTTCATTCACTCTCTCTGCTTCTGTTTTTTTTTCTTTTCCTTTACCTGAAAGTGTCCTGCATAATTCTATTTCCTCTATGGCAACTTCTATCATGCTGACCCTTGAGGCATCATTTACCTCAATTTCAAAGCCTGTTTCATCCCACCTATATCTGTGTTTTTTCCTACACTGTCTTTTTTGTTTCAATGTTATTCAAATTTTCTATGAAGAGTCTATTCTTTCTGATGTCTACAAATGAGACTCAATAAAAGTAATCAATAATATTTGTTTAAACATTTAAAAAAGACAAATTGTCTATTTAAACAGTGTTAGTAACTGTTATCCAGCTATCAGAAAAAAAAAAAAAACAAACCCAACCAAACAAGGAACATTTCCTTTAAACCGTTTAGACTAAGTCAAATTTAATTACTTAGATTAACAGCTCATCTCATTATTCCTGTGTTCATCAAAAAGTCATTTGGAGTTTACATAGCTGATGGTAGAGCTTATGGTAGGTAGTTTCACTGGCAAAAAACAGTGAGAACTACTAAATTTCTCAATATATCAATAGCTACCTGAATAAAATTTGATTTATTAAGTCATCTTTTTTTTATATCTTTGGTCTATCTTTAGCAGATTAGTTGTAATTGGTATTCTGACTATTATTGTTTCAATGTCCACTTTCAGCAGCCAACAGTCAAATTTTCATCCTATAATTTCTGCTTCAATTTATCAAACTGTCTTGTAGAAATTGTATTCCATTTTTGTTAATCCTGATTTCGGAATGGAAACTTTGATCAAAGCAAAATGGAACAAATTATTAGAAATCAGAAAAAGATGCATTCTGATTTTCTTTGCACCAAATCTGAGAAACTCGATTTCTTAAAAAGGAAACTAACAGAAAAGATTAGTTTTACATTTTGCACCTTGCATTTTTAAATACTACTTTAAAGTTGATAATTTTTTTTCTGCTTTGTTTACATTTAGATTGCTGCAAATTCCTGGGGAAAATCTTGGGGAGAAAATGGTTATTTTAGGATTCTACGTGGACAAAATGAATGTGATATTGAGAAGCTGATTTTAGCTACTTTGGGGTAGCCATAGTCTATCTGTACCATACACTGATGTATCTATTCTTTCCACTGTTGCATATTAAGTCTTTCTAGAGAAATAAATTGTCTTCTCTGAACTTAGCCCTCCTTAGGTCTTCCTGACATGAACACACTGCAGACATCACATCATGCTCAGATCTCACCTGGTACAAAGACCCTTTTATAGTAAAAGCAAGTAATAGTCAGTGCTATGGAAAACCTTGGTGTCTCACAGACCAGGAAGTTCCCTCCTCTGTTCTTTCCATCTCACCACTACATTGTCATATTACTAATGCTTGATTCAACAGTACCTGAAATAAATGGAGTTACACTGTTAATCCCAAATCACTTCAGAAATATTAAGTGCTCTTCCAAACAAAATTGTCTAACACAGCTCATGGTCATACTGGATAATAACGTCCAAGAAAATGTGAATAGAGTTCTGATCCTGTAGCTAAAGAATTATTTCTTACCATCTTACTTCAACTAAGTAGGTAAGTTGTATCTATGTATCAATATCACTTCCAGGAAATTAATTTTTTCCAGTAGATCCCACAAAGTTAATGCATTCAGAGTAATACAGAAATAACTCGCAGTGAAACAGTGTATTCCTCTTCCTACAACCACTACCAAAACTGTACAATTTTAGTATTTTTCAAATCAAAATAAAATAAAGAAGAAAATGTAGATTCTCCTCAATTCAGTTTAGACTAGACTAATTCATGAACTGCTTGCCTTCCATTCCCTGTTTAACCTGGGATCAGGCATGTATCACCATTCCCAGCAGACTGTTTCTAATAGATAGAGATGGAAAAGACATTCTGTTGTTTGTCGCCACTGACATATCCATAGCCCAGGCACAGTTCCTGGTATTGGTCATCAGGATCATTACTGCAGATCAGACACCCTAAACCACTATCACTACTAATGCTTCTATAGATGCTCCTGTCTGAAGAAGCAGCTTTCTGCAATACATCCCCTCCTACGAGCATTATGCAAATCTTGGTAGGCTTGGGGACTGTTTTGCCTATTTTGGTAATTAAAATACAGATATTGCAGCTATTGTTGCTACTCCTGATTTGCTTGCAAGATCTTCCTAAAATCTGGGCTCTAATGTTAAGTTTCTTCAGCCAGGAAAAACTTCAAAACTACTCTCCTGGATTTTTACCTGATCAAATGATCATCTTGGCTTAAACAAAACCCCGTATGCAAGCAAAACAAATCCAACCATATCAAAGCAATTGAATGGTTTAAAAAGTGATGTTTCTCTACCCACCTTCTCAGATTAACCTTCTGTGACTATACCCTTAGGTTGTTATGTATATGGGATATGCCATTTTCTTTTAGTATTCCAAGTGTATAAAAATGAGCATCTGGCATACTGATGGTGTGCCAGCTTTGTGGATTCACAACCTAGCACCCATCTCTGTGCATATATAAAATAAACAAATCATGTTTATTGACCTTGACTTTGTGTCTGGATCAGCTTCTTGCACAGAGGTTGAAAGAACCCATATTTGGGACAATAAGTGATGTATAAGCTCAATGCCCTTTCCATACTGCCTCAGTATCATAAAGTTGTTATCTGTGGATATGCAGCAGTACCTGGAATTTAACAAATCTGCATCTGGAAGCCAATTTGCTCTTTAAAAACAACCTTGATTCTATGGCAGCTATTAGGATACTATTCAGAGCAGAAGTAAAGGGTCTTCTGCCAATTCAGGTCTTCTCACAGTGTTAAAGAGACACTGGGGCCTTGGAGCCACGAGGGGCTCTGCCTCACACAGACTACCTAAAGACGAATTTTTAAATATCAGTAGGGCTTTAATTTCTTCTAGTTCACTATTTGGTTGGAGCATGAGGAAAATTGTTCTTCATTAAGATGCCACCTCTCTCATTTCTGTTCTTTTTTACTTTTGACCTCTCCATCCCTAATACTCAGCTATGCCTCCTAGCATGGACTAAAAGTATTATCTAGCCTGAATTTTGCCTGTCTGCTGTTTGCTGGCTTTACCTTTCCCAAGGAGGCTGTGGTTAGGAAGAAAAGATTTTATTTGGGGTTGTTGATTTGCCCTGGATGCCCAGAGTGAGATTGCGGAAGGAGAGCTTAGAGAGGCTTCATGATTTCAAGCTCGCAGCCAGAATTGGGACTCAAAGCTGCAAAGCTTTATGTGTAGTTTAGTACAACAAATGACAAGTTTTATGGGAATGCAACCTAAAACAATAGGAAAGGAAATTCCAAGGAACAGAAGAAATTTGCATCTGCACCAGGGATTAGACAAACCCTGAGGGGAATGACAAGGAAACTATTTTCCTGTAGTTCCAGGGATCAAGGTAAGTTGCCAGACTAAGAGCAACCCTTAAGAAAAGGAAGTACACTTATAGAAATCAGTTAGAGGGAGATATATTTGTAAATCTTTTTAGCCTAATGTTTTACTAGGGATGTGATGAGAGCTTGCACCTGGGCACTTAATGCCACACCTACGATTTGAAAACTGTTGCCTATATGAACAACTGACTTACATCTTGGCACCCATTCCTCACTGCAAGGATCAAGCCTTTAGCAGGATGGAGACTGTCTTTGCCTGAGTTAACAGCAAATTGTAACATTCCTTTATTCTAAAGTTCTCCTACATCCCCTCAGCCAATACATACACATATCCAGTTACGATGTTTATTTCTAGACAATGTGGGAACTCCCAGCTCCTGAAATTTTCTTGGTCCCACATGTTGTTCAGCAGCCTCCCAGAGACAAGGAGGGTGGCCAAGGTCAGTGAGTGAGGGCTGCAGAGCAAGCACCTCTGCTTCATGTAAAAAGAACTTCTTGTTAGGGCGTATTAGAGACAAAATGAATGCAAAGAAAGGAATAAATCTTCACTTTTCTTCATAAGTCTAGCTGTCAAATAACACACACTGTAATGCTTATGCCAGTGAATGTTATTACTTCATCTATAACAATTTATTGCTGTGTCTGGAAACCTGGATCATGGAGCAGCACTGCACAAAGCTGTTCCTGGAGAAGGCAGCTGAGTGAGAAGCCTGAGGCAGATCAGATTCTGTTTGCCACTGGAATCCTCAGTGCTTTTCAGTTCTTGAGGTACTTGAAGCCATGGACTGCCTCAGGCTCTGTATGAAACATTTTAGGTTTACCTGGAGATTTCACTCAGCTGTACCAACAGTGACAGCCACATAAACACATGGATAGTAACTCATTAATTTAAACTATTGTCTTAATCGTGCGGCAGGAAAGCTGTGATGTAGTCACCATCATGGAAACATGGTGGGTTGACTTGCATGACTGGAGTGCTGCCATGGATGGCTACAAGATCTTCAGAAGGGATATGCGAGGTAGGAGAGGTGGAGGGGTGGCTCTGTATGTTAGAGTCTCTTGACTCTGTAGAACTTGAAGTCAGTAACAATAAGGTTGAGTGCCTGTGGATCAGAATCAGGGGGAAGGCCAACAAGGCTGACGTCTTAATGGGAGTCTGTTATAGATCCCCCCAATCAGGATGATGAGGGTGATGAATTATTCTACAGGAAGCTGGTGGATGTCTCAAAATCGCCAGCCCTTGTCCTTATGGGCAACTTTAACCTGCGTGATGGCTGATGGAAACTAAACACAGCAGAGAAGAGGCAGTCTAGGAGATTCCTAGAGTGTGTGGGGAATGACCTGGGAGGCAGCGGCATTAGCAGCAAAACCACATATCTTGCATTCCAGAGAACTAAAGCTGTTAGACACCCTGCAGCTAAAAGGTTAACATCAAAAAGTGGCAGAGACAGAGAAAAAAAAAAGGCAGAAAATTGTTTCTCTCTCCACCGCTCATACCAGCACGGCAGAAAGGTAGTTTTCGGTGGTATCTTTTCTCTGCTTCTAAAAAATATTCTTAGCGTTTTCCAATTTTTTCTTATTTTTTCCTCTTTCTCTTTGCATTCTCTTAGCAATTAATAAAAATCAGTTTTGGTATCAACAGATAACTTGTGTGAGTTTCAGTTTTGCTCAAGGGAATATTCGAATCTGAAGTTCTTTCTGCAATATTTTAACCAGATTGTAACACATGATCTAGTAACCACAGCGCTGTTGGATCAAGAGTCGGACTTGATGATCTCGGAGGTCTTTTCCAACCTGGTTGATTCTATGATTCTATGGTTTCCATTGCAAAACTCCGGAGACTATCCTCTTGTTTCTCTCTGTATTAAAACCAGCATAAAATCTCCAGTTTAGTGGATTACATCTATCAGATCATCATCAGCACAATGTTTTTATCACAAATATTTAGCACTAGTGTGTTGTATTGTCACAGTGTAAAGGACTTATATTATGGTCCAAATTCATCAACAGTATTGCTATTGAATGTACAGGTAATACTGCTATCACTCACAGAATCAAAGGATCATTTAGGTTGGAAAAGACCTTAAGATCACCAAGTCCAACTGTTAACCTAATACTGACAAATCCCTAATTCCAAATCCCTAAGTACCACATCTACATGTCATTTAAATACTTCCAGGGATGGTGACTCAACCACTTCCCTGGTCAGGGAAACCTTTTTGTGAAAGGGCTTGACAAACCTTTCAGTGAGAAAATTATTCCTAATATTCAACCTAAACCTCCCCTGGCACAACTTGAGGTCATTTCTGCTTGTCCTATTACTTCTTCTTTGGGAGAAAAGACCAACCCCACCTTGTAATGAAGTACCCCTTGAGCCTCGTTTTCTGCAGGCTGAACAACTCCAATTTCCTCAGCCTCATAAGACTTGTGCTCCAGTCAAAGGGCTTCTCTTCATCAAGAAACTTGCAAGCAGTGAAACTGGACAATCAAAGTTTTAGAACCTGCATATGTCTTCTTTTTCACTCTGCATAAGGAGTTTTTTAAAAGTATTCTATACTCTTAGATAGCATGATTCACAACCTGTGAAAAACTGTATTAAAAATGTGACCTCAATAGAACCCAAATTGCTGAAGTTTTCGGAAGTCTTGACATCAGAAGAAAGAGTAGAAGAAGAGGGAAGAGAAAAGTGGTTTAATAATTCTTTCCAGTTTCCACCGGATCTGGAAGCAAAACCTAATTGCCTTGGAAAAACCCAGCAAGTTTTTCTGTATTTCAGCTCATTCCAAAGCAAACATTAGGGCCATACTTACAGATTTTTCAACAAGTCTGGGCCAAATTTTGACAAAGAACCAAGCAATAATATGTTTCTACTGGAACCTGTATTACACATAATCTTGTAATGGCTCTATTCCACCCAGTCTGGCATGAAACTCACCCCTATTTTTACACTGATTTCCTTCTTGGAAAACTATCCAAAACCAAAATGAACTGTAACAGGAGATTATTACAGCTGCAATGAAGGAATGCAGCAGAAATAAATTAAAAAAAAATAATAAAAATTAAAAAAAATGCAGCATCCTTGATGTCCTGCAAATATAGACCCTGCCAAGTTTTATACAATGCTGCTACAAGCAAAATATACAACAGCACCACAGTGGTGGCTGCCCAAGTGACATTTCCAAGATAAATAATTATGTAGTGATTCATCCAATAAAAAAAAGATAGAGGGAAAAAAGTACAACTAATCATTCATTTTTCCAAACCCTGAAGAACGAATAAGTCCATTAAACAGGAGAACTTCCTGCTATGAGTGAACTTTGGAGGAACAGATGGCATTTCACTAATTGGCTAGTTTTAATGTGGATTTTCAGAGAAGATGTTCTGATGCTTCTCTGTCTCTTCATGCTGTGCTCCTTCTTAATGTGTTTGCATTTCTTATATTACCTTTGTCATTACTGCCATGCTCATGTTTGGGACACTGAAAGTGATATTTAAATAAGGTTGCAGGCAAGCCATCTGTGTGCATTTGAAAAATTGTGCTCTCACAAGTTTCCATGGTGTTTTGGAAAGAGTGCTGGAACTTACTTCAGGAGAGTAGAGGAACAAGTAATTCCTGCGTACTGAATTTTCTCAATGGACAGACCACGTAAGTGTTAATAGCAGAAGGGGAAATTATATAAATGGGTAAAACAAAAGCTTTGATTTCAATCTGATTCTATTTCACTCTTCTTTCATAGAATCATAGAATCATAAAGGTTGGAAGAGACCTTTATGATCATCAAGTCCAACTGTCAATCCAGCACTACCACTGTAAACCCTAAACACCTCTTAAACACCTCCAGAGATGGTGACCCCACCACCTCTCTGGGCAACCTATTCCAATGCCTGACAACCCTAACAGTGGAAAATTTTTTTCTAACATGTAACCTGAATCTCCCCTGTCTCAGATTAGGGCCATTTCCTCAATAACCTCGCCTGCAACTGAGATTAGGCTGCCAGGCCTGTAGTTCCCTCGACCATCCTTCCAACCCTTCTTGCATTACACTTGCTAAATTCCACTCAGCTGGAGCTTCTCCAGTTAACCAGGACTGCTGGTAGATGACTGAGACTGTTTGTCAAGTTCTTTCACTATTTCCCTCATTACTCTGGGGTGATTCCCATCAGGACCCATAAACTTTCAGCCTGAGTGTGTGCCAGCTTCCCTTCTGTGCATGGCAATGGTGCTTGGTCCTCTCTGGGGGACTCTGCTGACTGAATGTGTAGCTGCAATAGCTGAGGTTTTTCTATCAGGGTCTCACCCTAAAAAAGAGTTAAACTGTTAGTTTAACTGTTAGTTAAACTGTTGAGAAATTGGACATAGAGAAAAAGATGTTAAGAAAAGCCTTTGGTTTAAGCCTGTAAGCACATACTGATGTTGGTAAAGCAAGATGATGAAAGAGTTCAGGATGATGGCCCAGAAAAGTATCATGCATGTGTGACTTTTTACTTACAAATTCCTCTGTGTGAGATACCTTGAATTTTCACACGTGTAAGCAAAGCTCCAGGGAGAGTGAAAGGATCTCTGAATGCATGGATCTGTGGGTCTGGATAAATACAGATACTTTTTTTCTCCATAGCACTGTCTTGGGTCTAGAACTGTTCTGCAGGAGAGCTTCAAATTACAATGAGAGGTAATTCAGGTCGTCAGGGTGCTCAGAACTGGACAAATCTCAGGGACGAGAATGAAGTTTTCTTTCTAAAGGCAGGTTGCTCAGTTAGTCTAAAGACCATTAAGATATATGTACAGAACACATGAATTTGTTTTGCTGAGAACACTGACTGTATTCCAGATAGGACTGTATAATCACTCTTTCCTGTATTTTTTTTTAAATTATTATACATTATACAATAATTAATTTGTAGACAAAAAGCAAGAACTTTAACTTTTCTTAGCACACAGAAAGCTCTACAAAAGCATCACACACTTCAGTATCAGTGATGGTGATCTAATTCATAAAGGAGGAGAAAAGGACAGGGAACAAGGAGGTGATCCTGGTAGAGGTCCTGTAGCCCTGTCAGACACAGAACCTGGTAGCACATCCTGTGAAAATAATACTAGTGACAGAAATTTCACACCAAAAATTCTCCTGTGAAAGTTATCTGAGGAGTAAGAACTGCCTTGAGATGGTTTATTTCCAAAACATCTACACATTTCTAAAATATAGTGCTGGGTTTAAACAGTGAAACCTGTGAATTTATATGAAAAACATGGCAACTTAATTCTGCTTGACAGCAGGGTAGTCACCTGAGTTAAACAATCTGGGAAGCTTTTGTTTCTGAGGATGGGGCTTGTATCTTCTGGGTGTGGTCTCTGAAAGCCCTGTGATGTCACCAAGGAGTCATTGTGACACCTGTGACAACAAGCCTTCTGGAGGCGTGGGGCAGCCCTGAAGGGCCGCAATGCCTGGCCTCCTCTGTCAGGGACAGAGGTATGTAGGTGGGGAGATAAAGGACCCCCATCACACTGGGTGCCTTCTGAGGGCACAGAGAGAATTTGCTAGACAAGGACCCTGGCAGGGCTTGGGGCACATCTGTGCCTCCTTGGGGAGTAGTGAACACCATCAGGAGGGCGCTGGGCTTCTTTCGTCAAACCTCAGGGGACAAGGAGCCTAACCTGGAGTGGTCTGACAGCATTTGGTGCCAAACGCTTCAAGAGAAGCTAAGGAGGATGGATCATGATGTGGGCCAAGCTCTGAGGTCTGAACAGGATGTCCTGGGCTCCTCAGTGAGGAGCCAGCGCCGACAGCGGGGGCGCCACGTGGCTTTCATTGAACCGCAGGGGACAAGGAGCAGATCCCCACCGAGGTCCTGCAGCACTTGGTGCCAAACACTGCGGGAGAAGCTAAGGAAGATGGAACGTGATGAGGGACAAGCTCTAAGACTCGAATGGGACGTCCCAACCTCCTCAGGGCGGAGCAAGCGCCGCCAGCGGGGCCATCAGGTTTATATCACTGAATCACAAGTGACAAGGAAGTGAACTGCAGCCTTCCTGGGCACAGGGCCTGCTGGCACACCCTACCAAGAATGGTATAACTATGCCTTGTTATTAGTGTCAGGAATGATACTACTTTACACAAAAACAGCTCCTGCTAAAAGTTGCAGAAATAAAGTCAAACTAATGCTCAGGACTGGGGCTAAGAATCTGTTCTCCATCGCCAGCAAATCTCCATCTCCATCAAGTGCATCAGAAAATCCTAAAGAGACCCGTGCAAAGCCTTTTTACGTTAAGAGGATAACAAACCTGAGTGCTGGTTTTGTCATCCTGTTTTATGTAACATTTGTCTATAAAATGCATTACTGAACATTTTTTATGATTGTACTTTTTTCTCCTTCCTGCCCTGGTATCAATGACCCCAATGGCTTACAAGAAATTCTCTTGTCCTTCCTTATCACCTTTCTCACACTTTACTCCAAATATCCCCCAGAATAACTTCTCCTGTTACTTACCAGTCTTCTCACAAGGTAGCAGTGAAAAGTGATGTAGATTTACAATTAATTTGTCTCAAAGGCACTGCCTTTAATGTCAATCCTGAGCTAATGCTTGGTAGCAAGCCTCTGAAAAGCTTA
The DNA here is from genome assembly GCF_003031625.1 of Empidonax traillii. Lineage (NCBI taxonomy): Eukaryota > Metazoa > Chordata > Aves > Passeriformes > Tyrannidae > Empidonax > Empidonax traillii. The sequence continues at coordinate 577,451 of NW_020955784.1, forward strand.
TTTTCTTCTACTTTTTCCAAAGCCAAAGCTTTCATAGAGAAATTTTTCCCAGTGGCATGCCCTGTGCAGAGCCTCAAGTTTAATGCCCTTGGTGACAGTACCTGCTACAGGCTTTTCAGACCACTGTCAAAGACTACCAAAGTCACTAAAAAACAGTGCTGTACGAAGAACACTGTTACTTTCAAGTAAGAGAGGTGCAAAGAGGAGCTTTTCTCAAAAGACAGAGGTGATACAGTACATGGTCTTGGACCATGACAAACTGTATTCAATTTTTGTGTTTAACTACAGTTGTCCTGTACTCTGTACACTCCTTGTATCACTACATGACTAGGACGACCACAGAACAGAAGCACTAAGACACTGCTGTGAAGGAATTCAGATGAAGGTCAACCTGCCAGCTTGCTGACTCACAGCACTGATGTGCAGCAGGTTGCTTTAATTATAAATTGTGGCCTGCCAACAAACTGGGAAAGCTCCAGTCACCCACAATACATGCTATGAAAACAAAACTAATGCTTTTAGAGAGATGTTATTGCAGTCCTTATGCTTTTGTTTTTCTTGTTAGTTTTCTGTGCAGTCAATGATAAATCCTCTGATGGAAAAAAAATAAAAAAGAGATTTGGAGGCTTCATGGATGCCTTCATGAGGGAAACCTGACTCTTCATGATTCCCATATCAGGCAACCTGGAGGTACTTTCTGAGCTTACACAAGAGTGTTTTGAGTCCCAGAACCACAGAAGGAGTGAGGTAGGAAAATACCTCCAGAGGTCATCTGGTCCAACGTTCCCTGCTCAAGCAAAGTCACGGAGAGATGGTGGCCCAGGACCACAGCCACACAGCTTTTGAGTATCATGTCCAAGGAGGGAGACTCCACAAGCACTCTGGACATCCTATACCAGTGCTCAGTCCCTCTCACAGTAAAAAAGGGCTTTCTGGTCTTCTGAGGGAAGCTTTCATGTTCCAGTTTATGCCCACTGTCACTAGGCATCCCTGAAAAGAGCCTGGCTTAGCCTCTGCACCCCCACTCCAGCTATTCTTATATGTTGGAATAAATCCTCTCCAGAGTCAATTCCAGGTTGAACAGCCTGGAAGAAACACTCTCTTGTAGGAGATGCTCTAGTCCCTTCATTGTCTTTGTAGATCTTTTCTGGATGCTCTCCAGTTTGTTCATCTCTCCTTGTACTGGGGACCCCAGCAGTGGCCAGAGTCTTCCAGGTACTCACCAGCACTAATTCCCTTGACCTGCAAAGTCCACTGAGGTGTACAAAATGCCTTGAGATGGCTTATTTCTAAAACAGAACACAGTGTTGGTTATAAATGGTGAAACCTGTGAATTTATATTAAAAATAAGACCAAATACTGAAATCCTGTGGTGCTGTAGTTTATTCACCAGCTTGCTTCCTCTTCTATAAATGCATGCAGAACCCCAGAGAAGCAGTGTTGGCATAATGAGAACACACAAAAAGTATTCTCTGGCTAGATTTCAGTGAGACTGATAGCCAGGCTGCAGACATAGCTGAACTGGGAAAAAAACATTGCTTTTTCTCTTTCTTTTTCTTTTTCTTTTTAAAATCTCTTTCTTCAAGCCCTTGAAAATTTTTTTTAGTGCTGCTCAGTGCCCATGTTGTTCTGCAGGGATTCAGCTATATTGCCCATGAAAGCATTTAGGATGCTGTCAAGATACGGCCCTAGGGCAGTGCAATTCTGGGCAATAGTATTTGTTGTTATTCAGAGAGGTCAAGCTCTGTATCAGAAGCAGCTGTAACAACCTCTGTAGTTAAGTGTACATCTACACATGTGAAAGCTGTCTCCAGGGGAATGCTATAAAGATGTGTGTAAGTCATTATCTGATCAAGGAAGTTAATGCCTTCGTTTCTGTCTTTTTTGGGGGGGAAAAGAATAAAGTTCTTTGTCTCTGAATTTTATATACATTAGAGCAGAATTAACCAAGTGTCCATATGTATATAACATCTTTCAATTATGCCTCAGCTCCTAAGAAAGCATAATACTACTGTGTCATGGTTTAATGCCAGACAGCAATTACATACCATGCAGCCATTCACTCACCCTGCCTCTTCCCCTCCCTCACCTCGGTGGGATGGGGAGGAGAATTAGAAAAAGGTAAAACCCCTGGCTTGAGATAAGAACAGCTCAATAATTCAAATAATAATAATAACAACAAAAACAATAATAAAAATACCAACAGTAATGAAAAGGGAGGCCACAAAAAAGAGAGAGAGGAATAAAACCCAAGAAAGAGAAATGATGCACAATGCAATTGCTCACTACCTGCTGACTGATGCCCATCCAGTCCCTGAGCAGTGATCAGCACTTCACAGCCAAGCTCCTCAGTATACAGACAGAACATGATATTCCATGGTATGGAATATCCCTTTGTCCATTTTGGATCAGGTATCATGGATATGCTCCCTATCAGCATTTTGTGCATCTCCTCAGTGGCACAGCACGAGACACTGAAAAGTCTTCGACTTTATCCCAGCACTGCTCAGCAACAACTAAAGCATCAGTGTGTTATCAACATTATTCTCATAATAAATCCGAAACACAGTACTATACCCTCTACTAGGAAGAAAAGGTCCCAGCTGAAACCAGGACACACTATACCAGTAAGGAACAAGTCATGTCAAATTGTAATTGTTGAAAAATAAAACTGTTTCTGACCCTTCACTGAACAAATAGTCTTCTCTGGATATCAGTATGCCTCCCTTAGGCTGACCTGCTCTCCTGTAATCCACTCCACTCCTCACAGGGTTAGGTAATTGGACAGAATTGTCAAAGATGCAGTAAAAATTTGGACCATTCTAAGAGCGAGGTGAGGAAGGAAGCACCTTTTTTTTTTTTTTTTTTGTCAATTTGATTTCCAGGGCTTATGTTCACCCCAAATAGGATGAGCCTTTGGTCAGAGCCTGAGCCAGGACCACTTGACACTGGCTGGAGTGTCCCTTTGAGTTGTAAGGGCTAGCTCCCCACTTTTTGTGTTTTGTCCTGACCTAGGCTCCAGGTCTGTTGTGTTAAAGCACCTCTCAGAGTATGGGGAGAGGCATCTGGCAGTATAGGCAGAGCTAAGAGACCAAGAGGCATCCCAAACCATATGTCACATTGATCAGGTGTTCTTCCTTTATTCAAGTACACTTTCAAATCGTCTGCTTTCAACACACAGATAAATGCTTTGTGAGTCATCAATTGTCCTTTTTTTCCCCACAATGCTGTTTCTCTTGCTCCTGTATTCAGAAACACATGGGCTGCCTGTAGTATAACTTAGTCATCATTGGTATATTCAATACCAGACATGCAAGTGAGCTTTTTTGAAAGTGGTTAGGAAAGCTGTGAGTCAAGTTCTATTGATGCACAGGAAAGCTGGGTGAATTATTTATGGGTGCTTATGAAAAGCCCACTTCTGGGTATTAGAAAACTGATTTATGTTCATAAAACTCCACTTTTTGCAGACACAATAGAACTTAAAAGAGCATCTTAATGGAGTCTAGCTAGAACCTAAAATCAATATTTCATTTCTCTTAAAGAGAGCCTTTGCTTTCTGAAAGGCATAAAAAGCAGTGTCTAGAATAAGGAAGTAAGAGGTTCTGCTGATAACATCATGCAATCCTAGAATTACCATGTGACACCACTCACTTTCTTTACTTTGCACTTTACAGTGTGCTTCCTTTTGATATCAACAAATAAATAAGCAATTTCTCATTCAGAATTAAGTACCTGATTTAAATTTAGTGGTACCCAATGCTGTGTATTATTTTGCCTACAGGTTCTTGTATTAATGGTGAAAATTTAGGTTGTGTTGCTTGATATGTTCACCTCTCAGATCTCCTGTGATCCATGAGAACTATTGTTATCTTTTACGGAAGACAGCAGGTAACCATGTATTTTGTATTCATGCGTGGAGGTGTATGTAAGACTGGTTAAAATGAGGCATAATAAAGGAAATGTGACCAAGGCTTTGAATATTATTGAGCATATAATACTCCTTGTGGATTAGGTATCATCCCTGTTTACCAGCTGCACATAGAACACATTATTCCTATTTTGACTTGGCTAGGCATAGTAAACCTGCACATCCTAGATTCTTTCCCCTTTTTACTATTTGCCTTTACTTGCCAGATACATACTTCTTGAAATTATTATTGTGCCTACTTTTAGAAATTCTTGTCCTAAGAAGGAGTGAGATTGATTTCAACAAATGTAGTGTCCATCCATCTAAGCTGTGTGAGGTTGGGAGAGAAGATGAACATGCGTGCAAAATCCACAGTGATTCATAAAGTCCTGAGTGTGATCTGAGAGACTGGAATTGTTTATTATGTAAGCCTGAGGTAAAAAAAAAAAAAAATTGTTTAGGATTATAACCATTCAGAAAAAAACCCTTTTCATGCAGATTTCCTCTTTCAAGTGAAATGAAACTTTTCACAAAATGAATTGTATGGAATAAGTTATTTAAAAAAGAGTAATATTTTCGGAGCCTGGAGTAGCACTTTGTTCCCTTTGCAATTTCTTATGTTAAATCCCATACATGTAGTTCTCACATTGGTAACAGGACATGGGGATTTAAATTCCTTTTCTTTTTTTCAATAAAAAAAAGCTCCTTAGCACAGAGAGGTATAGAGAGTCTTTCAAAAAATTAATGGCCAGTCTCTTCACGAACGAAGAACCGGGGAAGGTCTTTACACCTTCCAGCCTGCGCATTGGATTTTTTAGGTGAGACACAGTGTGCGCGGAACTGAGCCCACCCTTTAATCCTGAGGTTCATCTGCCGGGGCCAAGCACGCTTGGACGGTGGCAGCGAGGTCCTCAGGACGTAGATGGATTGCCTTACAGGGCCAGCGAGCTCCATCTGCCCGGGGAGTGTCCTAACCGGGAATCGAACCCAGATCTCAGCGTTGACAACGCTGTGGTTTAGCCACTGCACCACCAGGGACACTCTTCAAAAAATTACAGGCTTATTGATTAGCAGTAAACATTGTAATACACTGATATCTTTCAAAAAAGTTACTTATAGCTACATTTCTATCTCCTTTGGAATCCGCAGAGGCACAGGCATTGCATTTCAAGCTGGGATTTCTATTTTTAGAATGGCAGTAAGTTTCATTAGCAGTTTCTCCAGACTGGCTGTCGTTCTGCCTGAGCTGAAAGGAACTGAACAAATGAAGTCATTCCATTCATTTCTTTACCTGTGCATCACTTAAAATGGTACTGGTTTGTTGAGCTTTATTTAGGTTGACTGCAGCTTGCACTCAGTAGAGCTGCAATGGGAAGATGGGAATAAATGTAATGTTTCAAAGTTAAAGCAGCATTCACTCATTGCATGTTTTAGCAGGTATGTCTTGCTAAATCCTGCAGTTAAATAATTGTTATATATCAAAGAATCAAGAGGATAATGTAAATCATAAATAAATTTTTAAAAGTTGGATGATTTTTTTTTGTTTGTTTGTTTCAAAGACTTTTGGCTTACATACAGACCGTGTGCTTCAGTGTGAGCTCTGCAATTCCTTTAAAAATGGTAAAAATTATCTGAAACTCTCCCATGGTTACTTGACTTCAGGAACATAAAACACTTGCTGGCTCCAGGATGTGAAATATATAAAGACATATATCACGTTTATTCCTTAAAATCAATAACGATAGCATTACGAGTATTAGTGAATTTGCTATGTTCATTAGGAAATACTGTAGTACGCTGTCGCAATTTTAAGTTGACTTCTGTTCAACAGTTCTTGGCATTTCCAGTTGTTCTAGTATTAAGTGATTGAATAAACTAGAATTTTTATGGTTTTGCCTATTTTGAGTGGTATCACATCACCTTTCTTCAAGGCCACTTAAAGGTGATGCACTACTATTAGGAGTTCTTATATGCTTGTACCTAGTGAAAGTCTTCTTACTAGAATAGAAAAGGTCTTTTTTAACCACCATGATTATATCTTTCCTATAAAAATATAATAACACTTTCCTATAAAAGTATAATAATCACTTAGAGTTGGGAGTTTCATTTCCATCTCAGTGTAATAAAATTATCCCATGACAGCTTGCTTTAGATGGCAAGCTGAGTTACATTTCAATTTAGAAGCTAAATATACAGTGCAGTTGTCAACCTGAAAACCGTATCTCTGTCAGTGCTGTTGGTGTCACCTCGAGGAAGTTTCTGCATTTTTCTGCACTTTGGTTTCACACATATAGAAAGAAATAGTTGCTCCTCTACCTCATGGTGCACAAATACATTCCAGGTTATAGTTCTTGCCCATAATAACAGTCTTGGTTTATTTGAGAAAGGTAATATAGGTCTAAATGATTCTGCTGCCACCCAACTGAGCATAATTTTTTTCACTATTCTCTCTTTGACAAAATAGAAAAAAATATAGTAACATATAAATCCAACAACTCTTACATCTAGTAAAGAGAGGTGGTTTTTATGTAGTGTATATTTTATTATTAAACATTAACCTTACTTTCATCTTCAATCAAGGTCTGACAATGCATACTTAAAAAATATTCAACAGAATGAATGCCAAAAGCCACTAAAGGACTCGTTAAGATGTATATCCTTTAACTTTCAAAATTCTTAGCTAGGAGCATAAATACAAAGTTCTGAAACACAAGAACATGTTTTATAAGAAAACTTGTACTGGTTCAAATGAATTTTGTCTCCAATAAAGGCAATATTATGTGCCTTGGAGGGATATATAACTATTTTTACATTTTAGGTGAATACATTTTTGAGAATTTATTGACTTATATTTTTAGATAAAGAGCTGGCTCTCTAAGTATTCTATAATCCCAAGCAGATTTCTTAATTCTGACTAATTAAATATATCGAATTACCAAAGGCCAAGTATATAAACTTCAGAATATATTCAAGATATTTAAAAGTTTTGATGAATAAATCTTCGCAAGGTACAGAAGCATTAATGTTATTTTTAAAATGGAGGAAAGAGTGAAGAAAAGTGACTTGTCCTGTTATGCAGCAGTTTGGTAGAAAACAGAGGATTCTACTGTATTGATACGGGCAAGTAAGCTGTCAGTAGAACACCCCTTGAATTGATCTGGCAATTAGAAGAAAAATACACCTTATCATGGATCTTTACCTTTATTAGGGCTGTGTTTTCTTAAATAATCCTTCTCTAAAACACCGTTCTCCTGTTGCAGATTTTACCTTGGTTTCATAAGGAATCAGTTTGAATCTTTCCTTAACAAGTTTTTGCTAGCAGTAGCCTAATTAAATGGTAGAAGACTCACAGAGAGTGCCATTAAATATGTAGGAACTTAATCTAGAGATGCAGGTACAAGCAAACCTTATTTTTCTCCCTGTTAGGATTGAAGCACCCCTTAGTGCACAGTGGATAAGTCACACTGGGGGAAACTATTTAAAATACCTCAAGATTTTTCACTGAGTATTTGCTGAACCTTACACATGCTTTAAGAACACAGATTTTAAGCACTTCTCCCCCCCAAAAAACCCCACCCCAAAACATCCAAAGAAATTAAATGTCCTTAATTCTACTGTTCACATCTAGTCTACCTGCACAGATATTTTTGTGAGGGAGCAGGTGGCCAAGACACATCTCACTGAGGTTCTACCTGGCATTCTAGCATTTGCATTTAAATAATAAATCATGGCACAGTAATTTTATGGACAGAAGCCTGTTGCTGGGTTAAGCCGAGTCAGCTGCCTTGTTCCCTCTCATTTTATTGCTTCAATCACTTCCCATCCTACCAATCAGGCATTTGAAGAAAAATTCCAGAGCTGTTTCAGATACCTGATCGAAGTTACCTTCAGTAGACTTCTCTCAAATGTCATTTGCTTTTTCCAGCTACGCACATCTTCAGTCACTGTGTCCCTTTTTCAAGCCCTGTTAATCCATTTCCAGATAGTTACCCTTCTTACTGCATTTTCCCCCCAGTTTTCCTTAGCTCAGAATCCATCACATGGCTGTCAATCACCCTTTGCTAAGAAAATCCAATTGTGCTGCAAAAAAGTGCACCAGTGAATTGAACTGCTGATTGCAATAGTATTTATTTGAAACAATAGTATTTATTAAGATTTATTCCTCCGTAAGAATCATTAACCTAGTGAGGCAGTTTTTAGAAGACTAACATCATGCACTACTTGCTCATGCTCTGAGCTGCCTTCCCACATTTCTTCTAAGGGAAAGTTAATTCAGATATGCAGGTGTGAGGTTTCCAAACTGTGTAAGGCAGTGATTTTTTTGAGGTATAGGCCAGTGTGGCTGGTGCACTTACCAGAGTGTATCAACAGTGCTGCTGCTTCTCACTAAACAGTTGCCTCAGGTTTGTGAAAGTTATTTGGATTTAGTACTTTGTAGTTTTTCTGGCATCTGAAAAGTAGATAGATCTGAACCACATAAGTGTGAAAGTATAGATGTCTCTCTTCCAGACTGTATCTTTTTCAGAAGTGTCTGGTTTTTCTGAAAGATGTGAGCAGGTGATATTTCTAGCCACTGCATTTCCTTCTTTCATGTACATTGCTGTCTGAGTTGTGCTGTCGCACCTGTTGCAAATTTCCTAAGGATCCCAAATATTCGAGTGTCTATCCCTCTCTCACTGTCTGCCTGGGAACTACCCAGTCTAGCGACAGTGAGTAGAAGACTCCTCTTTCATACAGCACCCTGTTGCAAAGAGCTCCTGAACTAATCTGAGCATTCTGGCACACCCTGACTGCTCTGAAGAGCACTACCTGATACTGCGAGAACCTTTCACTTTCAGTCATCCCAAAATCAGTGTCCTGCAAGCCTGTTTATGGCAAGTATAAAGGATGTAGTTGGAAAAAAAAGAAAAATAATACAGGCATCTACCTGTGTGGGAGATGGCAGCACTTCTTTCCTCCACTCAGCTGGTGGCTCCTGCTCTTGCAGCAAGGAGGAGGCAGGCTGCTGCATGCTCTGAAGGGATGCTCTGTGTCTCCACACAAGCACACAGATGGGGCATTTTCTTGCCCCCCCTCCATTTAGTAACAATTACATTATCTCTTTAGAAAGAATGTATTTGACAATCAATTATATAAAAAAGTATTTTTATATATAACTAATAAAACTATTAGGAGAAGAAAATATACTAAGGAGGGACCATTGGGTATTTACTATTTCTTATGCTTCATCCTAATGCACCTGTACTAAATCCTGCCAAAGACAAGATGCTGCATTAGGCAATCTGCTGGCTCCATCAAGAGCATTAAAAAAAATGGCATATGGGATTGTTAAGTGATCTTCCATTATACATTTCCTGTGGCTGAGAAAAGTTCATACATTCATCTAGAGCACAATTTTTTTTTTATGCCTATGAAAGCATTATTCTTTTGAATAAAATGTGAGTGGGAAAACTTCATTGGCTTGGATTATGCCATTTTCTGCAGCATGAAACGATTCAAATTCTGTCAGTGAAAAATAGTCTAAAGGTTTTAACAAATGTGGAAAACTATTCTTCCTAATTAAAAAAAAAATACGTGAATCGCTTTGTTTCTGTAATGAAATTGCCATCAGGGCAGACACATTAGAGGTTAGAAACAGAATTCACATTCAAAAAGCAGTAGATACCTGCATGCTATTAAGATAAGGAAATAATATGCTGAGTGACTGTACTTCTTTGTGATCTATTAGGCAAGCAGAATTTACAGTTCATACCAGACTACTTGTAATTCCAGTAAAAAAGCAAAATATGATGTCAAAACTGAGGATTCATAGATGGTCTTAGCCCAGCACAGGAACAAACTTGTATGGGACTAACAGTAATAGAGAATATTGCTTTAGACCTCAAGTATGTTTAATTCAAGTAAAAGTTTTCTTCAGAACATTTGGGATGGAAATACGATTCATTAGTTACACTATACAAGCACTATACTCTACTGCACTGCACTATATGAGAAATGTTATCAAGCTTTAAGAACCGCAAACTCGGTTGTGCTAAAAGGATAAAACTGAGCAAGTGGGAATACACGCTCTAGACCAAGAAAGAAATGCTGAATTTTAAAATATACATAAGCTACTTGTAAAGCACACACATTTTAGTGGAAAAGCAATGCAGGAAACAAGTTTTTCTTATAATTACACTAGTTATCCAATGTAGCCTATTGGCTTTAACGTGGGTGACATGGGTGCTCTTTTTTTTTTTTTTTTTTTTTTTTTAAATAGAGTTGTTCTCAGAATCACAGAAAAGAAGGTGAGAATCAGAAAGTCCATCTCATTTTTCCTCCCCATTTTAAGGCAAGACTGGCTGTATCTAAACTATTCCTGACAGATCCCTGCTAAGTTCTTAAAACCTGCAGAGGAAGATGCAGCACATTACCGCTAAGCAATCTACTCCAGTACTTACCTGTCTTTCCCATTAATTCCCTTTCCACCTGCCTGACATACACCTCCAGTGCTGCATTTCTAGTCCATACTACTTGTCTCATTCTTAAAAGATATGAAAAAACCTTATTCCCTTCCTGGTTTCTTTTACAGCAGCTTTTTAAGCTTGCCATCATGTTCCCCTGCGGTTTTCTTTTCTCCTGAGAAACCAAATCACATTTTCATGGTTCCATATTTACTATCTAATAATTCCTATGAGCTCATCTTTTTGATTGTAACATTCACAATTGGAAATGGGGGTCCCAGGTAGGCCGTATCAGTGCTGAGAAGAGCAGAATGATTACTTCCTGTGATTCACTTGAAACAATTCTGTTTCTATCTTTCAGTATTTCAGTAACATTATTTAATTATGATTGATTTTTTTGTAAACAGTCATTACACCAATTTTTATTTACACTTATACTACATGCCACTGACTGCTGCATGTAGCTTATTTTTGATTGTCACTATTTCCTGTCTAGGACTGGGGGTTTTTGGCAGGCTTTTTTCTACTGTTAGTTTGTTTGGATATGTTTGTTTTTCTTTTGGTTGCAGTTGTTTTTTCATTTTGTTTCAGACAGTTTCTCCCATTTGTCAAGATGTTTCTTTCTAATCTTCCTTATACAATAAGCTTACAGCCCCACATGGCTTCTTGCACTTTTAATGCATAGTATTTTTTTCAGGCTCCTAATGAAAATATTTAAGATTATGGAATACATAAAACTCTCCCATTAGTACTATATTCATCCTTTAACTTTTAACTTATTAAAAAATTTTTCTCCAATTGTTTATCCATTTTGTGGGAAGCTAATCAGGAGTTTACTTTTGGAGGAAGCCAAGCAAACATCCTGTTGGACAGGGTCAAAAGTCCAATTCAAAATATCTGTTTTCAACCAACTACCAGGTTTGTTGCCATGTCATAAAAATTTAATTTGTTCAACAGGACTTTTTTTTTTAACAAATCCATACTGATTATTGCTTATTAGTTCAATGTCTTCTAGCTGATAAGTAGACTTTTTCAGGTTTCTTTTTTCCTTATATTTCTTTGGGAATTGAAGTTGCAATGATTACAGTAGCTTTTAGGCGTCTGCTATTGCTTGGTCTCTCTTTTTCTCTAGGAATGAAACACTTCATGATGTTGTGATCAATGCCTATCATATTGCCAGTTTTCCAAAGTTGTTCAGACCTGAAGAAGACTCTGTTCTTTGAGTCCTGTCTTACTTCCCACTTGCCTGTCGTATAGTCTTATTCTCTTTCTTCAGTGGGACTTTACTATCACTTTTTCCCTTTTGTTCTTTTCTAAAGGCTTCTTCCACTTGATCTTGTTATTTTGGAAGCCAGCAATAGACCATACCTGACAGCAATACTGTTGGGTTTTTTCTTTCTTTCATTGTGCAGAGGTCTAATGAGAGTCTAACTGTCATCAGAGTTTGGATTCAGGGAAAGTGCATATGCCCTTGATATACAAAATTCTACCTCTTTCTGTTTCTTAGTAGGTGGGATTATTCTTCATCAGCATTCATGCTATAGAAATGATCAACTGATAGCTTTCATGCTAAAATAACATTGCTTACATAAACACATTTTGTTTGTGTTATTTTGCCATAGTTCTCATTTCAGTGTAGGTGCATCTAAAAATTGGCTGATATTGCTGAATATTTTTCTACTTAACCATTTCCCCCTTCACTAGAGATTTGTACATTCATTATGTTGATAAGCTCCTGATCTTCCTTGAAACTCATTAACCTAATTCAATCATCCAAATTCTCGCACTTAATCAATCTAATACAAGACACCTATCGCACCAGGTGACCTCCCTGACATTTTTTCTTGGCAGGAAAGTGGAAGATACATTTTGTGGAAGCACAGACCAGAATATAGTCTGAGGATTCTCACTCTGTCACAATGAAGGCACTCTGACAATACAGCAGTGCCCAGCCAATTTGCTTCTTCCTCCTGGAGTCTTTGCAAACTTGAATGCTTGCTTCACATGTTATTGTTGAAGGATCAGTACATAGAAAAAAAATTAAATGCATGTCCTCAAAACTACTGAGAAGGAATTTAGGGCAGCCTAGATAAGCACTCAGATGGAAATGTGTAACATCATGAACCACACTAGAAGTGTTATGATGAAAGACTGTATTGAATATGAGGCTGGAGGGAGAAAATAGTTTTTTCCCCAGGAAATTACGAATCTAGATTATTTTTTCTTCATGACTATAGTAAGGATTACTGCATTAAAGTAAGTGCAGTACTTTTTAGTTTTGAGAGCAAAACAATGTAAACGAAATGTAACACATATAAAAAAATGTAACAGAACTTGTGGTCTGATCAAATTCAACTCCTCGTTTCAAAATAGGAGCACAAGCATAAAATAAGACTCAGGTCTGATTGTAATTTTTTATGTCATAACTGATAATACTGAATATAGCCAAGGAAAATGCATAGTAAAATTAACAAGAGCTACTTGTTACTGATGAAGAATACAATGTAAACATTCATTGACATTACAGCATACAGAAAATATGCTTCTTTATTGGAAATAGAGGCCAGTGCAGTAATAATTTCAAGCTAGCTAATCTATGTCTTAAAACCTCTGGAATCTGTCACACCTTCATTGGTGACAAGGTCAAAGATAAGGGCTATGCTCAGCAGGCATACCTCAAAAGTACAAATTACTGCAGCCACTTACTGTAGTGATTTCTGAATAACTACTACCATCACTGGGATATAGGTCAAAACAATTATCATTTTGAGCCCCTCAGATAGCTGTTATGTTACTAAATATGTCTTATTGATCTAAGAGCCAGACTGAAAAGCATACTTAGGACTTAGAGTAAAAACAAACGAGGAATATGAATCAGTGGTTAGAGCTCTTAGATGGTAAGGTTGAGTTTTGCATACAGGTCAAGCTCCCTTAGTCATTACTATTTCTTGTTTTTCATCCACGCTTAATGTGAAGTGTATCCCACAGAAAGGATCAGAGCTCCTTGATTCTTACTCCCTCTACCTGTTATCACCGCCACACACTTTTAACTCTCCAGAACAGGATCTGCAGTTGTGAGCAGAGATGTCTGACTGTAGAAAATTCTTGAGGCTTACCGTAGTCCACTGAGTGCTCTCCCCTTCCTCATTCAGGGACCCCAACAAGATTGATGAAATATGCACATCTTCCTATAAAAAGCCTACATGATTCTACTCCAAGAAAGTCAGGTAACTGGGCAGTGCAAAGTGTTAGTGCCTAAATCCTGAGTTTAATAGGGAGGGAAATATGAGTACAGAAGCTGTCCAAGCACTGCATGGAGCCGAAAAGCATTGGTTTGTTATAAGCTCTAAAGACAACATCTCAATTTTACAAGTAATGTTAATCAGGAAGTTGTTAGGGGAAATTGTTATTAAAAATCACTGAAGGATACGTAATTGAATTTGAATAAAAAGACTTCTAACTAACCATAGGGCTTTGATCCAAGCCTTTACAATGGTTACAAGTTGTGGTGCAATTACTTCGTGTCTTCCCAAAATGTAAAGGCACAGTGAAGACTTTTCTCTGACATCACGGAGAAGAATAAATTAAGCAAGAAACCAAGATCAGTACAGGATTTCAGTTGAATTTGAATTTAGGCTCAAAAACAGATCCTGAGAACCTCTTTTTCAGCTGCTGCTGGATCCTGAAGGTACTTAAATAAGACAAGCACTTTGACTTCTTTAGGCAAACCAAAGTGCTGAACTCTTTCACTAACAACGGCCAGAAGGTCTGTTTCTGGTTACTTGTGGTGTTGTCTTTGCTGACAGTGCCTGGATCCCATGCCTCCTCCTGCTCTGTAGTTGTAGAAAAGGGGCTCTCACCCTGGTCCAAGAGGCAACCAGCGTCTGAACTGCTGCCAGAGCACCACGTGTGTTGCACACATCCATAGGGCCAGCAGTCAGAGGCAACTGAGTGGTATCTCTAACTGGGGAGGGAAAGTTGACCTGACTGTAAGAGAAAGAAAGGTGTGACCTTCTGTCCTAAGAGTTTGAACAGTCATTCAAGAACAAGCAGCCCCAAAACCAATACCCTCTTCTCACAACTTTACCTATCTCATCTGGTAACTTTTTCACTCACTGGCCAGTGGAATAGTTTCAGTAGGAGCAGAGGAATATAGCATCCATATTTAGCTAAAGTCTGATGACAAAAGAGATGGAAAATAGTGGCAAGTTTCGTTTTAGTAAGTAGATTATAACTTTTTTTTTTTTTTTTTTTTTGGCTTCGTGTTTATGTTAGCTTGAGAATTCTTCACTAAAGTACAGGAAAACATCTTCCTTATTGAACCTAAATAAATTTTTATTCTGAATTTCTTTTGGGGCTTTGCATTTCTTTTGGCCTTTTTCGGTATTTCTTTTAGACTTTCTCTTTTTTCATTCAGCTTATCTGGGAGAGGAGGAGCAAAATTCAGGGTTTCCTGAGTTCTGCAAGGCACAGTGAGAAGACACTTTGTGAAGCATATTATTGTCTTGACTCTCAAGGGAGACAAACAAAATCTGTCATCTGTGAATTTCTCTCTATAACATAAGGAAAACCTTAGTTTTTCAGAGGCATAGTATGTAGTTAAGTTTAATAAAGCTAGTGAGGTATTTATATACATATGTCTGTGGTTTGAGAGAAAATAATTGTCAAAGGTAATGTGAGTGGAATGGAACAGAGAGGAGTGAGAGCATGGGATGAGTGATAGAGCCACAGACCAATGTAATTTAACAAAGCAGATGAAGGAATAGAGACCAGCCTGCTCAGCTCAGGTAGCTGCTGGCAGCTTGCTTACCTCATACTGAATGCTGCTCACTGCTTAATCAGTCAAGATATAACTCCTCTGACTGTGTTTGGGGAATTGAGTGAAGAGATATTGAAAACATTCTTTTCTGTATTAGTTCCAAGGCTCAATTTTGACACCTCTTTGCTACTGTCATATGTGAGTTTTAGGAGCCAGCTCAACAACAGAGCACTGTTATTCAGGCTCAGTGTACTCCTTGACACACTTACAAATTTAAAAGGGAGTGAAAATAAGGAATCAGCCATAGGACTGGTCAAGCAGCAATTTTCCATCACCCCATAGACAATGCAGCAGGTCCCTCTATTAGCATGCCACAGCAGGGCATTTCAGAGTGTGATCTTGGTGATGACATCAATATTAGGAATATGTTTGCACTGACCAAGTCTCATGTGCTGAGCATGCAGCCAACACTGCTGGCTCACGTTAGACTTGCACTTCCTACTTTTGAAGTATAAAGCTGTACTCTTTTTTTCCATCTCTGAAACCGTATATGAATTTCACTACCTCTGTGTTGGAGTCCAGTGCACAAAGTACTGGAAGGGACATTAGAAAGCTCTCTAAGAGCGACCCAGCATGAGAGAGGCTCCGACTCACTGGGAGGAAAGAAAGTGATCCATCAGTAATGGGACATAAAAGAATTAATGGAGAATGGAAACTACATTTATTTCAAGCTAAAATTAAAGCTCTGGATAACTTTGTTTCACCTCTGATTAATTTAAAACTTTGATTAACCAGGTCTGCCTTTTCTTTAATTGAGATCAGAATTGCATTTTCTTTGTAACTTGTTTATGTTTATAAATAAGCTGACAAGCCAAATGAGTCAATTTGGTCTCTTTAGTCCAAGTCTTTACAGGTCCTGGCAAAAGAAATGTTTATGCAGATTTCAGCCAATATATTCCCATCTCAGAAAATTCTGATTACTTCACCTTTATGTCCTCTCTGATTCTATTGACTACTTTGTCTCACAAATGGAAGAGATACATCTAATTAAATCATAAATACCATCATACTGTGTCTTGGTGCTCTTCCACTTTCTCCAAAAAGAAAAGACCAAAGGCTCTTTCATTTCAAGGCTATAAAGATTTTAGGTGAAATCCCAGCGTTACTGAAGACAATGTCAAAACTCCCACTGAGTTCAATCAGGTCAGGATTTCACTGTTTAGTTTTGTAAAGCT
Organism: Empidonax traillii; assembly: GCF_003031625.1. NCBI lineage: Eukaryota > Metazoa > Chordata > Aves > Passeriformes > Tyrannidae > Empidonax > Empidonax traillii. The sequence goes on from NW_020955784.1 coordinate 593,795, forward strand.
GATGAATAAGAGAACGTGGGATATGGGTACATAAAACAGTCACAAATCATGGAACATGAATCATCCATTGTAAGAACTGGCTTTTATAATACGAGAAATAGGTCATCCTGGGAAAATGAGAATCTAAAGCTGAAAAAAGGAAGTGGTTTTATCCAGCTCATAGTCCCTTTAGCAACACTGTAGCACATCTTTCTCATTTCTGAGTGAAGGGCTTAGAGTCAATATTAGCGCTTAGAGTCAACACTAGCTGCTGAAGAAANAGCTTGAGAATTCTTCACTAAAGTACAGGAAAACATCTTCCTTATTGAACCTAAATAAATTTTTATTCTGAATTTCTTTTGGGGCTTTGCATTTCTTTTGGCCTTTTTCAGTATTTCTTTTAGACTTTCTCTTTTTTCATTCAGCTTATCTGGGAGAGGAGGAGCAAAATTCAGGGTTTCCTGAGTTCTGCAAGGCACAATAAGAAGACACTTTGTGAAGCATATTATTGTCTTGACTCTCAAGGGAGGCAAACAAAATCTGTCATCTGTGAATTTCTCTCTATAACATAAGGAAAACCTTAGTTTTTCAGAGGCATAGTATGTAGCTAAGTTTAATAAAGCTAGTGAGGTATTTATATACATATGTCTGTGGTTTGAGAGAAAATAATTGTCAAAGGTAATGTGAGTGGAATGGAACAGAGAGGAGTGAGAGCGTGGGATGAGTGATAGAGCCACAGACCAATGTAATTTAACAAAGCAGATGAAGGAATAGAGACCAGCCTGCTCAGCTCAGGTAGCTGCTGGCAGCTTGCTTACCTCATGCTGAATGCTGCTCACTGCTTAATCAGTCAAGATATAACTCCTCTGACTGTGTTTGGGGAATTGAGGGAAGAGATATTGAAAACATTCTTTTCTGTATTAGTTCCAAGGCTCAATTTTGACACCTCTTTGCTACTGTCATATGTGACTTTTAGGAGTCAGCTCAACAACAGAGCACTGTTATTCAGGCTCAGTGTACTCCTTGACACACTTACAAATTTAAAAGGGAGTGAAAATAAGGAATCAGCCATAGGACTGGTCAAGCAGCAATTTTCCATCACCCCATAGACAATGCAGCAGGTCCCTCTATTAGCATGCCACAGCAGGGCATTTCAGAGTGTGATCTTGGTGATGACATCAATATTAGGAATATGTTTGCACTGACCAAGTCTCATGTGCTGAGCATGCAGCCAACACTGCTGGCTCACGTTAGACTTGCACTTCCTACTTTTGAAGTATAAAGCTGTACTCTTTTTTTCCATCTCTGAAACCGTATATGAATTTCACTACCTCTGTGTTGGAGTCCAGTGCACAAAGTACTGGAAGGGACATTAGAAAGCTCTCTAAGAGCGACCCAGCATGAGAGAGGCTCCGACTTACTGGGAGGAAAGAAAGTGATCCATCAGTAATGGGACATAAAAGAATGAATGGAGAATGGAAACTACATTTATTTCAAGCTAAAATTAAAGCTCTGGATAACTTTGTTTCACCTCTGATTAATTTAAAACTTTGATTAACCAGGTCTGCCTTTTCTTTAATTGAGATCAGAATTGCATTTTCTTTATAACTTGTTTATGTTTATAAATAAGCTGACAAGCCAAATGAGTCAATTTGGTCTCTTTAGTCCAAGTCTTTACAGGTCCTGGCAAAAGAAATGTTTATGCAGATTTCAGCCAATATATTCCCATCTCAGAAAATTCTGATTACTTCACCTTTATGTCCTCTCTGATTCTATTGACTACTTTGTCTCACAAATGGAAGAGATACATCTAATTAAATCATAAATACCATCATACTGTGTCTTGGTGCTCTTCCACTTTCTCCAAAAAGAAAAGACCAAAGGCTCTTTCATTTCAAGGCTATAAAGATTTTAGGTGAAATCCCAGTGTTACTGAAGACAATGTCAAAACTCCCACTGAGTTCAATCAGGTCAGGATTTCACTGTTTAGTTTTGTAAAGCTGATGAATAAGAGAACGTGGGATATGGGTACATAAAACAGTCACAAATCATGGAACATGAATCATCCATTGTAAGAACTGGCTTTTATAATACGAGAAATAGGTCATCCTGGGAAAATGAGAATCTAAAGCTGAAAAAAGGAAGTGGTTTTATCCAGCTCATAGTCCCTTTAGCAACACTGTAGCACATCTTTCTCATTTCTGAGTGAAGGGCTTAGAGTCAATATTAGCGCTTAGAGTCAACACTAGCTGCTGAAGAAA